>NW_026800084.1:0-96892 GCF_032191835.1 Heteronotia binoei
AACAGCAATTATAAAAATACATTAAAATGGAGATCGAAACAAAGCTGTCTTCAGCTGCCTCTTGAAGATCAAAAGTGAGGGAGCCAAGCACATCTCCCTGGGGAGGTTGTTCTGTAACTGCGGGGGCTACCACCAACTAGGCCAGGGGTGGCCAAACTGTAGCTCAGGAGCCACATGTGGCTCTTTCACACATATTATGTGGCTCTTGAAGCCCCCATGGCCCCATTTGCCAGCTTGAAGAAGGCATTTGTCTCTTTAAATCACTTCGCCAAGCCAGCTAGCAGCTTGGAAAATGCATTTGAGGTTAAAGTTGCTTTCTTTCTACCTCTCCCTCATGTATTTGCCTTCTTTCCTTCCTTCCTTCCTTCCTTCCTTCCTTCCTTCCTTCCTTCCTTCCTTCCTTCCTTCCTTCCTTCCTTCCTTCCTTCCTTCCTTCCTTCTTTCCTTCCCTCCCTTCCTTCCTTCCTTCCTTCCTTCCTTCCTTCCTTCCTTCCTTCCTTCCTTCCTTCCTTCCTTCCTTCCTTCCTTCCTTCCTTCCCCATCTGATGTCCATGTCTTGTGGCTCTCACACATCTAATGTTTATTCTATGTGGCTCCTACATTAAGCAAGTTTGCCCCCCCCCCCGGACTTGGCCCTCCATTGCGTACTCACCAGATGAACCTCTTTGGTTGATGGGGCAGTCTTAGTTCCTGGGCAGAATCGCCTGGGAAAAAATTATCCAAGCCCTGCAGGGCCATTGCGGTAGTTGTCTGGTCCGCCCTTGGTGACGATTGTGTCTCCTCATTCCAGATGCAGACGGACACTGGTCACACCCTGCTGAACCTCACTGGGAGGAACATCTCGGATTACCTGGTGAAAACATACAGCAGAATTATTCAAAACGAGTGAGCATGTCCCCTGGCAGTTTGAGACGGGGAGGCTGCAATCAGGATCACCAAGCTTTGCAAAAAAAAAATCAACACAAGATGCACATCAATCCGTTAAAAAGAGCCCCTTTCCGCCCCAGTAATAGGGAAGTAGAGTTTTAAAATATTTCTGTTTTAAAGACACCCCTTAGTGGTAGACATCATCTGAGGAGAGACAGTCCTTCCTGTACGAGGAACATGGAAGCAAGGCCAGACAGTAATCCTGTTTTGGGACTGTACCACCTCACTATGACTGCAGGACTCACCATAATTCATTCTAAATAACCAAACAAAATGCCCTGGCCAGGGAAAAGGAGCTCTAGACTAATCTTCTCTTCCGCCTATATAGGAGGATGGAAGATCAGTACTGTAAGGTTCTACAAGTTATTGACCCAACTCACCAATTCTCATCGTAAAAGAGTATGATTGATTTCACACTAGGCTTGTGGAGAGCCCTTTTGCTCTCTGTTTTCACACAAGCTGACAAGTGGAGTGCCTCAAGGATCTGTCCTGGGACTTGTATTGTTCAACATCTTTATCAATTATTTGGATGAAGGAATAGAGGGAATGCTTATTAAATTTGCAGATGATGCTAAATTGGGAGGGGTTGCAAACACAGAAGAAGACAGAAACAGGATACAGGATGACCTTGACAGGCTGGAAAACTGGGATAAACCAATAAAATGAATTTTAACAGGGATAAATGTAAAGTTCTGCATTTAGGTAGAAAAAATCCAATGGATGGTGATAGGATGGTGGAGACTTGTCTTAGTAGTAGTATGTGTGAAAAGGATCTAGGGGTCTTAATGGATCATACACTGAACATGAGTCAACAGTGTGATGCGGTGGCTAAAAAGGCAAATGCAATTTTGGGCTATATTAACAGAAGTATAGTGTCCAGATCACATGATGTGATGGTATCGCTTTGCTCTGCTCTGGTAAGACCTCACCTGGAATATTGTGTTCAGTTTTGGGCACCACATTTTAAGAAGGATATAGACAAGCTGGAATGGATCCAGAGGAGGGTGACAAAGATGTTGAGGGGTCTGGAGACCAAGTCCTATGAGGAAAGGTTGAAGGAGCTGGGGAAGTTTAGCCTGGAGAAGATGTGGCTGAGAGGTGATATTATCACCATCTTCAAGTACTTGAAGGGCTGTCATTTAGAAGATGGTGTGGAATTGTTTTCTGTGGCATCGGAAGGTAGGACCAGAACCAATGGATTGAAATTAAATCCAAAAAGTTTCCGGCTCAACATTAGGAAGAACTTCCTGACCGTTACAGCGGTTCCTGAGTGGAAGAGGCTTCCTCGGGAGGTGGTGGGCTCTCCTTCCTTGGAAGTTTTTAAACAGAGGCTAGATGGCCATCTGACAGCAATGAGGATCCTGTGAATTTAGGGGGAAGTGTTTGTGAGTTTCCTGCATTGTGCAGGGGTTGGACTAGATGACCCTGGAGGTCCCTTCCAACTCTATGATTCTAAGCTGCCCCCGAGCTGCAAGTTGGCGCGCCACTTTTCCACAGCAAGTGAGATCCTCTTACAAGTGGTTACTGGTTGCTGTGGAAAAGTGGTGTGCCAAGTCGCAACTCCGGGGCAGCTTGTGCGAAAACAGAGAGAAGCACCGGGGGCAAAAGAGCTCTCCGCCTGGAACAAGTCCTAGTGTGAAATCGGTCTAAAAGTTTTATTGGATTCAGATACAGAGCATTAGCCTTGTGCTGCAAACAGCTCAAGCCAGGAACGATAAAAGCAATAGCAAAGTATACAGTTACAGTCAAAAAGTGTGCGTAAAAAGTCTCCTGCCAACCTAGAGCTAGTTCCCATGGATGGCATTACTTTGAAAGGTCGAGTCCTCCTGCGTTACAAAGCGACGTGATAAGTAACAGTTCTGTCTAGACTACAATGGATTGCACACACGTTTTCACTCCCACCTGCACCTTTCTTAGTTATGTCTGTTAGCTGTGGCAAGAAACAAAAGTTATAACATTCAAAGTTCATACGTCTCTTAAGCAAGGATTGTCCCTAAATGCAGGCATCTCCTAAACCAGGTTGCGAGGTCAGAATACACATAGAATAATAGGTCAGAGTCAGGGGTCGTTTTGTAGAAAAATAGGTGGTAGAGCTCGTTCAGGGATTGTTATGCAGCTGCACCTACTATTCAGTGGACAAGGTGGGGAGGACGGGGGGGGGGGGGGAAGCCTCAGAAAGGTTCAGGAGCTGTGCCGAATCCGAGGCCTGGTAATAGTAAACAACATGTCAGGCTCATCCGGACAAGTATATTATGACATCCTGCTCCCATGTTTGTTCTCTACGTGTAACTGGGACAGTCCAAAAACTGGGTTACAAGCTCAGTGCCATTTTCTGGGGCTTTTGAAGAGGCATTCCTCTGTCTCCTGCACAAGAGGGGAAAACCTCTCTTTGGGCATCCCGTAGAAACAAAAAGTAAGGAACAAAACAAATTTTACAGAATTCTGGCAATTTAATGAAGGGAGTAAAACTTCCATTTGTCTCATTATGCATGCTTCATTTTGGCACCCTCAGTAACAATTCTTGTCTTTCTTTCTGTCTCTTGAAAAATCTTTTAGGATAAAAACCAAGGAAGAGATTGATGAAAAGCGGTAAGATCTTTTTTGTTTGTTTCTAAAATGAATATTTTCCTAGACTGGCGATCTGTCTTGTTTGTGTTCTGGTTGTCCTTGGTAACTACTTTTGGTCTTATTAAGGATCTTAGGAGATCTAAGCCTTGGCTTTGTTTCTGGGAGAGAGAACAACAGACTAGGTGTGTCCATTTTTCTGGGGCAACCAGAAAATCTTTCTCCTTGTTTCCAAATATTAGAACTTGAAGGTTTCCAATGAAACAGTTGGTCAGTAGGTTCAGGAGAGACAAAAGGAAATACTGCTTTACACAGAGAGCGATTAAAATGTGGAATTTGGTGTCAGAGGAAGTAGTGATGGCCACCGGAATAAACTACTTCAAAAGGGGATTAGATAGATTCAAGGGAGATAGATTCAGCCTCTATGCCATGTTGTTGGCCCTCCAGAACTGGTTGGTCACTGTATGAGGCAGGACTAGATGGACTACTGGTCTGAACTAGATGGACTACTGGTCTAATCCACCAGGGCTTCTCTTTTCTTATGGCCCAACATCTCTCTTAACACTCTCCCTCTGAAAATTAGCCTGGAAATAGGAAACAGAGTACAGAAAAGAGTCCAGAAGTCTGAACTAACAGTTTTTGGGGTCTCACTTCATCCATATGCCACCTCTGCTCATCGGCATGATGGATCAAAACAGTGGGGTCATGTAGTGGTTAGATGTAAAATTCCACTCCCTCTGCAGTGTTGCTCTCTGGGGGGCTTGGGCTGATCCACTCAACCAAATCCACCTCACAAGGGCTCCTCCCCAGAGGTGACTGAATATGTAATGAGGAGGAAGAGGAGACTGGATTTACACCCTGCCCTTCACTTGGAGTCTCAGAGCAGCTTACAACCTCCTTCTCTTCTCACCACAGCATGCACCCTGTGAGGTAGATGGAGCTGAGAGAGCTCTTTTGAGAACTGCTCTTGAGATAACACCTCTTCTGAGAACTAGTGTCTGACCAAAGGTCACCCAGCTAGCTGCATGTGGAGGAAGGGGAATCAAACCCAGTTCTCCCAGATTAGAGTCCATGCTCTTAACCACAACACCAAACTGGCTTTCAACAAAGGGAGCAGGCCAGCCTTCTAATGACTTGGTTTTATTCCTTCCTCTGTTTTCACAAGGTACGGTGGATTCTCTCTGGGGGCCCGCACCTTGCAGGGTCTGCCAACCCCCCAGGCGGTGAACACCACTGTTCAGAAGGTCCGTGCCTTTCTCAGCATCACTAAGGTGAGGCCTGGCTTGAAACTGGCTGGGAAAGGGGAGGGGATGGAGCGATGGAAGCTGGGGCTACATTGGGGCTGCATAGCCACCACCATTTCAGCTGGGACCAGAAATGGTTGACGTTCTCATACAAAAGGGGGACTGAGGAAGGCCTGGCACATTTCACTCCCCTCTGCTCATGCAGCAGCAGTTTGGAATTAGGGGTGTGCATTCAGTTCGGCTGAACCGAATACACCCCCGAAAAACAGCTGATTCGGCTGTATTAAAGCAGTGTAGAGCTGAATCAGATTCTCTAATCTGATTCGGGAGCTGTATACCGCAGCTGCGAATTGCCGCCCAAATTAGGCAGCCATTTGGCCCCATTATACCGTATGGGCCATTGAAATCAATGGCAAAATAGGGTATAATGAAGTGTGGCTGGGGGGCTGGGGGTTTGAAGTAGAGGCCCCAAATTTGCAGGGCAGCTGCAAGGGCCTCTCCCCTACATAACCCCTTGTTTCTTTCATCAGCTTATTTTTAACCCAAGTGCCCCAGTTTCAGTGACAAACAACAAGTGGAGTGTTGAGGGATTCCACACAAGTATTTCTTCTGTGGGGTTGTGGTTCAGTGGGCAAATGCTTGACATGCAGGAAAATCATGCCCCGTCTCTGCTGCATGGCAGTAGTGCATTCAGTGCTCTGGTTCCTAGTGTTATTACAGTGGGAAAACTGACTGATTGCTTTTTCCTCATTGGGAGAAATGGGCCTTTTTTGGTGCCCCTAGAATGGGAACCCCTGGTCCAATCTTTTTGAAACTTAGAGGTTATGTAGGGGAGAGGCCCTTGCAGCTGCCCTGCAAATTTGGGGTCTCTATCTCAAACCCCCTCCCCTCCAGCCGCACTTCATTATACCCTATTTTGCCATTGACTTCAATGGCCTATATAGGCCAGGGGAGATATAGGGGCACCCTCTTTGGGTGCCCACAGAATTGGACCCCTTGGTCCAATCTTTTTGAAACTTGGGGGTTCTGTGGGAGAGAGTCTCCTGAAGCTTCCCTTTCAATGGCCCATAGATTATAATGAGGCCGTATATTCAGGAATAGCCCTATAGCTCCCGAATCAGATTCGGCTACCGAATCTGCTATTAGGAGATATACGGCCTCCCGTATATTTTAGCCCCGAATCCCCCCGAATCCGAATTTTTCCGATTTTTTTTTCTTTTGCACACCCCTATTTGGAATATGTTCCATTAGCTGCATGGCACCAAATGAATCAGCCATGTGTGGCACAGTGACCATGTGCATACATTGAAGCGCATGGTGTGCTAGAGGAAACAACGTGCATTTATTCCCTGCTTGGCAATTTAAACTAAATTTAAACTAAGCCCTGACTTTGAAAAACTTGCACCAATGAGCCTTTAACATGGCATTATCCAAAAGCAAATATTGGGATGGTTGTTCAGCTGAGGGGGGGGGGGGGGGCAGAAAATAGAGAATACCTCTGTGGAAGCTGGAAATCTTGCAGTGATGGGGTGTAGGGCTGTTCCTTAGCCCTCTGACTCTTGATCTGTTGAAGAATTACTATTAGAGTTGTGCATGACCTCACTTCCTGACATTTTTGTAGTTGGCTTTGCCTCCTGTGGCAGCCATGTTGTAGTTGTGACCACTACCCTGTGTCAGAATTCCCAAGGTGCATGCAGACTTAAAAATTTTGGGGACCCCCGTGTTAGGCCATCAGCTGCCGGAAGAGCTAAGATAGGTTTCTCTTAAGAATACAAGAGAAGCCATGTTGGATCAGGCCAATGGCCCATCCAACACTCTGTGCACTCAGTGCCCCCCCATAAAAACAGGCGCCATCAGGAGGTCCATCAGTGGGGCCAGGACACTAGAAGCCCTCCCACTGTTGCTCCCCCAAGCACCAAGAATACAGAGCATCACTGCCCCAGACAGAGACTTCCAACAATAAGCCATGGCTAATAGCCACTGATGGACCTCTGCTCCATATGTTTGTCCAATCCCCTCTTGAAGCTGTCCATGCCTGCAGCCGCCACCACCTCCTGTGGCAGTGAATTCCACGTGTTAAGCACCCTTTGGGTGAAGAAGGACTTCCTTTTATCAGTTCTAACCTGACTCCTCAGCAATTTTATTGAATGTCCACGAGTTCTCGTATTGTGAGGAAGGGAGACAAGTACTTCTTTCTCTACCTTCTCTATCCCATGCATAATCTTGTAAACCTCTTCTGTATGCCCTCTAGGGAGTCTCCCTACCCCAGCTGCCCACCCTTCCAATTCCCCTCACAATGCCTGGCTGGGTTTTTGGACATTCCATGCCTTCCTTGCCATAGACAGCTAGAATATTTGTGAACATTCCTTGATGTTATAACAGCTTGTCTTCTATTAAAGTGGTGGTGGTGGAAAATGCACCCAGTTCTTAGACTTAAAGCTCCTCCATGTTTCCTTATCTCTTTCTCTTAACTTCTGCAATTGGACAATCAAGCTTCTAGTCCAGGGGTGTCAAACATCTGGCCCAGTGGCTGAATCAGGCTCCCGGAGGGCTCCTATCAGGCTCCTGAGCAATTGGCTATCATCTGCTTCTTTCTCCCATTCTCTTGCTTCCTTCTGCATAACAGCTTGCTTTGCCAGGCTTGCTCAATCACACAAGAGGCTTGCTCAATCACACAGGAGCTACAGAGCCTAACCTCTATTTTCTCCATTTGCTGCGGCTCCTCCCTTAGGAAAGTGGGGGGGGGGGAGAAGAGCTTGCTTTGCCAGGCTATCACAATTGCACAGCAGATCTACTGAGCCAAGCCTCTCTTCCTTCTATTGGCTGAGGTTCCTCCCCCTCCTGGTCCCCTGGGGAAGGAAGGAAAGAGCCATAGCTCCCTTTCCACAGTTCCCCAGATCCCATGGGAGAAATACAAAGAAAGCACCTTTAAAACCAATGAGTGCTAATGTTTTAAATTTTTTTTAAAAAAATCTTTGTGTGTTTGTCTGTAGCCTTTATAAAATTTATATCTCTGCTATCTAATCTTAAATAGGCATATATATCCTTGCCCAACATGGCTTGGCCCAACAAGGTCTCATTTATATCAGATGAGTGTGACACCCCGAAAGTCCTCCTCACCTAGTTGTTTCCTAATATTTCTTAAACCCTCAGGGAAGTTCTCTGGACAGGCTTTTCAGCAACCTTAGCAGCTTCGTTGATGGACTGGAGTCCTCTGAGAATGTCAAGGTTGGTTCTTGTTTAAAGATATTAAGAAAGGGGTGGGGAAAAAGACAGGCCAGTACTGTCGTCCCCTTGAGTAGATCTCTGGTGTGGCTCTTATCTGCATACAGGGCCAAAAAAATTGAGCCCAGTAGCACTTAAAAGCTAACAAAAGTTTCCAGAGTTCAAGCTTCCATGAGTCCAAGCTCAATTTCATCAGATACTTTGACTCACAAAAGCCTATACTGAGGCTGCTGGTCCTTACCTCTCACCAGCAGGGGGAGGAGGGGGAGCGGGGGGGGGGGGGAGAAGGGAGCCTTCCAGGAAGATAACTTCCAGGAGTTATCACATCGGGGACGTTGCATGGAGACGCTCTGGTTTGAGGGCAAAATTCTATGGTTATACATCATTATTGCAATATTCTGAGGTGCAATACAAGAATAGACAAGAACTTTCTTAGTCGCAATGTTCTAGTGACAATAAAAAGGTTGCATCTGTTACAATTAGATTTTTATGTTACGTTTAAATAGTCCTAAGAGCCTAGGTGTTATCTTAGTCATTTAACAGTTTCTAAGCCTTATTCTTATAGAATACTTAAATGCTAGTGGAATACTGAATAATAAAAAATTTATAACTGCAATCAATATCCAAGAGGGTAGCTGTGTGTGTGTGTGTATATATATATATATATATATATATATATATATATATATATATATATATATATATATATATATACACCTGATCCCCTAGTCTGATGAAGTGTGCTTAGAGAGCACATGAAAGCTTACATTCTCAATAAAGCTTGGTTGGTCTTAAAGGTGAAACTTGACTCCTGCTTTGTTCAACTGTAATCAATATCTTCATTACTTCTAATGTAATATACAAATAGTTTCAGCAACCAGGATACTTAACTATTCCCATAATATGAGTAATAGGCTTGTCAAGGGTCTTGGGAGTTTGGGTCACTGCCAGATTGAGGGAATAATAATAATAATAATAATAATAATAATAATAATAATAATAATAATAATAATAATAATAATAATAATAAATTTATTTTTGTATCCTGCCCTCCCCCGCCAAAGGCGGGCTCAGGGCGGCTCACAGACATGGAATACCATGATTTGAATAAAACAATGCAAACAACAAATTTTAAATACAGTTCAGTTACATAAATTAATTAAATAAATAAAATAGATAAAACAGGTGCTATGAGATGCTATAAGTCACAATCATACATAAGATGGCTAGATGGCTACAAGTCAGTTTAGCCAGGTTCTGTCTTAAAAGCAAGCTGAAAAAGAAATGTTTTGCAAGCCCTGCGGAATTGGTTCAGGTCCCGCAGGGCTCGCACCATCTCTGGAAGTTGGTTCCACCATCGAGAGGCCATTGCTGAAAAGGCTTGCTCTCTGGTTGTCTTCAATCTAGCCTCTCTTGGCCCAGGGATTATTAAAAGATTTTGAGAGCTAGATCTCAGTGCTCTCTGGGGAACATATGGGGAGAGGCAGTCCCTAAGGTAGGCAGGTCCTCGGCCATATAGGGAAGGAAGGGGGGTTTCTATCATTCAGGATTGTCACTCCTGGTGGATTGTTTCCGGTATCCAAACTTGTGGGCCCGGTGTGTGGCCTTGCAGTGCAGTGCCTGTTTGCCACATTTCTATTCCAGGTCTGGTTCAACAACAAGGGGCACCACGCCTTAGTGTCTTTCGTCAATTTAGTCAACAACGGCCTCCCTCCGGGCCAGCCTGCCTGCGGGCGCAGACCGTTTGCGCCTTCAACATCACAACGATTAACCAACCCTTCCAACATGACCAAAGAGCAGCTCTCAACAACAGCTGGGTGAGTACTGTCTGGTTGTGTACGAAGCTTTCCGTTTCCTCTCTGCAAACTGCTTTTTTGATGCTGTTGCAGAACTTCCATAAACATTCCAACTTGCTTTGTGAGGTGAGGAGCAAGGGAAGATTGCCTGCAGAATCTAGAAATCAGTGCCACTGTGGGGGGAGGGAAGGAGGAAGTGAGGCGTCATCTGGAAGTGCAAAACAAAAATACCCCCCTGAAAAACTTCGAGACAGGAAGGCCGTAGTGTATGGAAGCTTGTCTATCAATCCCGTTTTATCCCACCCAAAGAGGTCAGAGCAGCATACGTGGTTTTCCTCTACCTGAGGGCCCCCCATTGTGCTCCCTGTGGGTACCATGGTGCCTGCCAGCCCCTTTCCTGGCACCTACAAAGTGTTTCTGGAAAGCGAGTGGGGCTAATGGGGCTTTCACCCAGCGGGGCTTCTAATTGGCCACTGGAGATCTAATTGGATATGCAGGATTAAATTAACATTGGTTTGATAGTGGCTGCTAGGGGTGTGCAAAAGAAAAAAATTCGGGAAAACTCTGATTCCAGGGTAAAAAGGTTCAAGCACCAGTCGTTTCCAACACTGGGGTGATGTTGCTTTCACAACGTTTTCATGGCAGACTTTTTACGGGGTGGTTTGCCCTTGCCTTCCCCAGTCATCTACACTTTCCCCACCAGCAAACTGGGTACTCATTTGACTGACCTCGGAAGGATGGAAGGCTGAGTCAACCTGGAGCCAGCTGCCTGAACTCAGCTTCCGCCAGCATCGAACTCAGGTCATGAGGAGAGAGTTCAGACTACAGTACTGCAGCTTTAACACTCTCTGCCACAGGGCTCTTTGATTCTAGGGTATTCCAGGCTAAAAAATTTGGAAGGCCCTATATCTCCTAATAGCAGATTCTGTAGCCGAATCTGATTTGGGAGATATTCAGCTATTCCTGAATATACGGCCCCACTGTACCCTATGGGCCATAGAAATCAATGGCAAAATAGGGTATAATGAAAGGTGACTGGAGGGGATGGGGTTTGAGGTAGAGGCTCCAAATCTTCAGAGCTGCTGCAGCAGCCTCTCCCCTACCGAACCCCCAAGGCCCAAAAAGATTGGACCAGGGGATCGAATTCTGTGGTAACTGAAAGAGGGTGCCCCTATCTTTGCATTATACCCTATGAGCCATTGAAGCCAATGGCAAAATAGGGTATAATAAAAGGTAGCTGGAGAGCAGGGGGTTTGCGGTAGAGGCCCCACATTTGTGGGGCAGGTGCAAGGGCCTCTCCCATACAGAACCCCCAAGTTCCAAGAATATTGGACAAGGTGTTCCCATTCTACGGGCACCTAAAAAAGTCCATTTCTCCCAATGGTGAAATAAAATTTCCTGACAAATGGTGTTTTTGCAAATCTAGGTGAATCACAAAAGGACATGTATATCACATGTCCTTTTGTGATTCACCAAGATTTGCAGAAACACCATTTGGCAGGAAATGTTATTACCTTTTATGGCTATCCAGACCAAATGGCCAAGCCACATTGCTTTATGTGACCATGTGATTAGTTAGTCTGCCCTCTTTATCAGCAAACTGCTTGTATTTCAGCTCATAACACCTGATCCCCTCGTCTGATGAAGTGTGCTTAAGAGAGCGCACAAAAGCTTACGTTCTGAATAAAAATTGGTTGGTCTTAAAGGTGCAACTTGACTCCTGCTTTACTCCACTAGACGTGATATCCGTGCAACTTATTGCCATATAAGTTAGGGTTCCCCTTCCCACAAACTTCTTTTAAAACCCAAGTGTCCTGTCCTAGTTTCCAATTTTTTCTTTCTTACAATGTAGCTTTACAGGATTCCCCACCGTTAGAGTTATGATTCAGTATGCAATTCCTTTGCATGTGGAAAGTCCATGCCCCACCTCTGCGGCTTGGCACCTGTGCATTCAATGCACTGATTCTGTGCTGCAGTGCAGTCCCTACAGAAAGCTCCCATTCCATCTTCTAAATCTGAGGAATTCTCTAATTTGAATGAAGGTCCTGTGCATTGCACTACCATTGCCACAGTAGCACTTGTTTTGCTGGGCAACTATGGCCCTTGCAAGCTAGCACCCTCAGAACAGTTGCCTCGACTGCAGAGATTCTGTAGGAGAATCTGACTGCAGCCTGGGGAAAGTTTTCCCGTCATAGATGGTGCCCCTAGAGTTGAACCCCCCTGGTCCAATTCTTTTGGAAGTTGAGGGTTCTGTGGGAGAGAGGTACCAGAAGCAGCCCTGCAAATTTGGTGCCTCTCACTCAAACCCCCTCCCCCCCAGAGGCACTTTTCCCGCTGTAATTACAGTGGGGAAAGTGACTGTTTATTTCCCATCATAAGGGGAAAGGGCCCTATTTAGGTGCCCCTAGAATTGGATCCCCAGATCCAATCTTTTTGAAACTTGGGGGTTCTTTGTGGGAGAGGCTCCTCAAGCAGCCCTGCAAATTTGGAGTCTCTACCTCAAACCCCCTGCCGCCCAGCCGCACTTCATTATACCCTATTTTGCCTTTGATTTCAATGGTCCATAGAGTATAATGGAGGGATAGGGGCGCCCACAGAATTGGACTCCTTGGTCCAATCGTTTTGAAACTGGGGGGGGGTTCTGTGTGGGAGAGGCTCCTGAAGCTTCCCTGAAAATTTGGAGCCTCTACCTCACACCCCAGCCCCCCCGCCCCACTTCATTATTTTGCCATTGACTTCAATGGCCCATAGGGTATAATGGGGCTGCAGTACATGGCTCCCAAATCAGATCAGAAAATCTGATTTGGCTCTATATTGCCCGAATACTGCCGAATCAGCTGTTTTTCAGGGTGTATTCGGTTCGGCTGAACCAAATGCACACCCCTAGCAGCTGCCACCACAGTGTTTCTTTTATTTTTTTTAACACGCTCTTTGTTCACAGTATATTTTTAAAATTGTATTGCTCTTGCTGTTGGGCTTCCTCTGTGTGGTTCCACTTCCTGTGGCCCCCATTTTATGGTTAGCTCCACCTCCCATGGAAGCCATTTTGTGGCTGCACCCACCACTCTGTGTCACAATTCCAAAGGGGCCCACATGATCAGAAAGGCTGGGGCCCCCTAGTTTTGTTTAATCTTCACTACATTCCTGTGAAGTAGATTAAGCAGAAAGTGAGAGAGAGAGACTGGCCCCAGGAACTCCATTGACTTCTGGGGCCAACTGGGACTCCAGCCCAGTCCTAGATCAGATTCGCTAACCACCACACTGCCCCGGCTCATGTCGCTCATAGGCCCGTGTCTTCTCCAGGGTAACCTCTTTCCTCAACATGCTGGTTGCCATCCTTGTGATGTTCGCCTTGTCCTTCGTCCCCGCCAGCTTCGTCCTCTTCCTCATCGAGGAGCGGGTCAGCAACGCCAAGCACCTGCAGATCGTCAGTGGCATGAAACCCTGGGTCTATTGGCTGGGCAACTTTGCCTGGGACATGGTGAGCTGCGGTGGCTGGCCGGGGCTCAGGTTGGGAGCAGCCCCCCCTCCTTGTGGCACTGTGAACCAGCTCTTTGCACCCCGCAGAGGGGCTGACCTTCCCTCGCCTCTTCCCTGCAGTGCAATTATCTCATCCCAGCTGTTCTAGTGGTCCTCATCTTCCTCTACTTCCAGCAGAAGTCCTATGTGTCCCTGGCTAACCTCCCAACCCTGATTTTGCTGCTGCTGCTCTATGGGTAAGCAACGAGAAAAAGTCACACAGACTGGAGGAAAAGCAACAGCTCTCTGTATAAAGTACCTCATTCAACACTCACTAAATTTCCAAATAAAGATGCCTTCTCCACCAATATAGAATTTCCAATTTCTTTTACTGGCTAGCAGCAGCTGGGGAAAAACTGAGCGGAGGCAGAGCTTCACCTCAGCTCTAGGCATGCTCAGCGGCTGCCTGCTCTCCAGAGCTGTGGGAAAGCCTGCCAAAAAACCGCTGATGCTGCTCTTGGAGTTCTCCGAGGTCAGATTTGTGCAGGGCCTGAAAACCAAAGTGACTGCACAGGTGACCCCACAAAGATGATCAGTTGCAGGTAAGCAAACTGCTTTTTTCAGCAGTCACTGGTCTGCCAGATGTTTTTTTCCTTTTAATATTTCTAGGTGTGAGCAGAATGTCAAGATAGTAACTGTTTTTAACTGTTTTAACCAGGGGTGGAATTCTAGCAGGAGCTCCTTTGCATATTAGGCCACACGCCCCTGATGTAGCCAGTCCTCCGAGAGCTTAGAAAAAAGAGCCTTGTAAGCTCTTGGATGATTGCCTACATCAGGGTGTGTGGCCTAATATCAGGGGTGGGATTCTAGCAGGAGCTCCTTTGCATATTAGGCCACACACCCCTGATGTAGCCATTCCTCCAAGAGCTTACAAAAAAGAGCCTTCTAAGCTCTTGGCAGATTAGCTACATCAGGGGTGTGTGGCCTGTTATGCAAAGGAGCTCCTGCTAGAATTCCACCTCTGGTTTTAACCATGTACCTTGTGGTCCTGTGGTACGTCTTTTAAAATGTTGAGTCACCCCCAGACCCATGTTACAGAAGAGGGGTGGGGTTTAAATCTAATAAATAAAGAAATAAAATCCAGCATGATTTGATAATAGTTTGATCGCAAAAATAATAGGAACTGGTCAAATCCACGCCCACAACGTTGCACTAATTTCTTTCTCCTTTCCACCCCCCTCCAATTAGATGGTCCATGACACCTCTCATGTACCCAGCGTCCTACCTCTTCAGCGTCCCCAGCACGGCTTATGTCACCCTGACGGGCATCAACCTCTTAATCAGCATCGTCACCAGCACAACTACTTTCACCCTTGATGCCATTCCAAATAAGGTGGGCTGTGGTACGCTTGAGACTCCTGACTGCGGACGGTGAAGGAGGGTTGTACCTATCTTGCTCCCAAGAGTTTGAGTGGTCTTTTAAACCTGTACAGCATTGGAGAGGGAGAGCACTAAACTATCCCACCGGTCAACTCAATATCCCATGTCAATATGCAAATACATCTAATCAGTTAGTCACTTTGTCAGTTAAAGGGCAGATGACAAGCCTCTCAGATATCGATAGCCAAGATGATGAAGGGTTTTGGAGCACCTTCCTTATGAGGAAAGGCTGTAGAGCCTGGGACTTTTCAGTTTAGAAAAGAGACGATGCTCGAGGTACATGGTAGAGGTTTATAAAAATTACACCTGGGGTGGAGAGTGCTGACAAAGAGAATTTTTTCTTCCTCTCCCAAAATGCCAGAATTCATAAGAACATCAGAGGAGTCCTGCTGGATCAGACCAGTGGTCCATCTAGTCCAACACCCTGTCTCACACAGTGGCCAACCAATTCCTCTGGAGGGCCAACAACAGGGCATGGAGGCCGAGGCCTTCATAAGAACATCAGAAGAGCCCTGCTGGATCAGAACAGCGGTCCATCTAGCCCACCATCCTGTCTCACACAGTGGCCAACCAGTTCCTCTGGAGGTTCAGCAACAGGGCATAGAGACTGAGACCTTCATAAGAATATTAGGAGAGCCCTGCTGGATCAGACCAGTGGTCCATCTAAACCAGCATCCTGTCTCACACAGTGGCCAACTAGTTCATCTGGAGGCCCAGCAACAGAGCACAGAGGCTGAGGCCTTCATAAGAACATCAGAAGAGCCCAGCTGGATTAGACCAGTGGTCCATCTAGTCCAGCTTCCTGTGTCACACAGTGGCCAACCAGTTCCTTTGGAGGGGCAACAGTGGGGCAGAGAAGCCAAGGCCTTCATAAGAACATCCGAAGAGCCCAGCTGGATCGGACCAGTGGTCCATCGAGTCCAGCATCCTGTCTCACACAGTGGCCAACTGTAGGGAAGGTGCCGCAAACCCTTCATCATCTTGTTCCATCTAGTCCAGCATCCTGTCTCACACAGGGCCTGGGAGTTCCTCTGGAGGGCCAACAACAGAGCATGGAGGCTGAGGCCTTCATAAGATCATCAGAGGAGCCCTGCTGGATCAGACCAGTGGTCCATCTAGTCCAGCTTCCTGTGTCACACAGTGGCCAACCAGTTCCTTTGGAAGGGCAACAATGGGGCAGAGAAGCCAAGGCCTTCATAAGAACATCCGAAGAGCCCAGCTGGATCGGACCAGTGGTCCATCGAGTCCAGCATCCTGTCTCACACAGTGGCCAACTGTAGGGAAGGTGCCGCAAACCCTTCATCATCTTGGTTGCCCTCTTTAGGATTTTTCCCAGCTCTCTGATGTCCTTTTTGAGATTTAGTGACCAGAACTGTGCACAAGATTCCCAATGAGTCTACACCTTAGTTTTTTACAGGGCAATTATAATATTGACCACTTTATTCTCAACCCCATTCCCAACCTAACATAAATACCTAACACAGAGTTTGCCTTTTTCACTGCTACAGCATGCTGGGTTGACGCTTTCACAGAGTTATCCACTTCAAACCACACCACGAAGTGGAACAAGTACTAGACTCAAAGATAGGGTGTTATATTCTTGGATTAAGTGGGTTCACTTTCCTGATTCTCACAAGAAATGGGTACGAGCTGAACATGTGTCCGCCCCAAGATTAGTAAAAAAAGTTTCACAGAGCTCACCCCGATCGGCCGGGGCCGGGAGGGGTTCTTAAGCGGGGCAGAATGTGAAGTGCCTTGCCATTATAGGGTTAATGCTGAAAATAATTCTGGTGCTAAGAATTATTTTCTACCGAATGCTGAGAATGTATCTTATCTCCCTCTCCTTTTTCCAGTCCCAAGCTCCCAACTTAATCACACCTGTTGTTATGTCTAACATACAGGGCTTCATTGCAACAAACCATATCAAGACTGCTGCCTTGGGAAACTTCCCAGAGAGTAGTAGCTGTAGGCAGAGCTTTAGGTAGTAGCTGTAGGTAGTAGCTGTAGGAGAACCAGTTTGGTGTAGTGGTTAAGTGTTCGGACTCTTATCTGGGAGAACCGGGTTTGATTCCCCACTCCTCCACTTGCACCTGCTGGAATGGCCTTGGGTCAGCCAGAGCTCTCTTATCTGGGAGAACCGGGTTTGATTCCCCACTCCTCCACTTGCACCTGCTGGAATGGCCTTGGGTTAGCCATAGCTCTGGCAGAGGTTGTCCTTGAAAGGGCAGCTGCTGTGAGAGCCCTCTCAGCCCCACCCACCTCACAGGGTGTCTGTTGTGGGGGAGGAAGATAAAAGAGATTTTGAGCCGCTTTGAGACTCTGAAATTCGGAGTGGAGGGCGGGATATAAATCCAATGTCATCGTCATCTTCTTTTTTGGTAGGGAAAAAAACAGCCGGAACTTATTTGCATATTAGGCCACACCCCCTGGTATCACCATTGTTACACATGAGGCTTTTTGTAGGAAACCCCCCCGGCAGGAACTCATTTGCGTATTATGCCACACCCCTGGACACCGAGCCAGCCGGAGCTGCATTCCTGCTCCAAAAAACAAACAAACAACCCTGGCTGTAGGGAAGGGGGGGGGGCTTGCTTGCTTACCGTTGTTTACTGCTAAGGTATATTACTGTTTTATGTTGGCATTACTTCAGTTCTAACTCAGACGCAGGTGAGAAAATTTACTCACCTGAAGCTTATGAATAAACAGAACCTTTGAAACAAATGGACTGTTTATTGAGTGAACGGGGGGGGGGGCTGACACTGTGGTCCCCGCCCATCTCCAAATCTCCAGGAGTTCCATTTTCTCCAGGGGAACTGATCTCTGTAGTCTGGAGATGAGCTGTAATTCCTGGGGATCCCCAGGTCCCACCTGGAGGCTGGCATCTCTATTAGGCAGGCATCTTTTAAGGGCCGCTGCGGGGGGCTTGGGAGGTGTCAGATATCAAAGACCAGGACTTTTTATTGTAGAAAAGGGCCAGCAGGAACTCATTTGCATATTAGACCACACCCCTTGACACCAAGCCAGCCGGAACTGCGTTCCTGTGCATTCCTGCTATTTAAAAAAGCCCTGTCAAAGACTGTTAAATAAACATAATATTGCAAAAGTGTTACTGTTTTAAGCATTTTTTTTTAATTTTTAATTTTTGTTCTTATTTTATTTTACGTTTAAAAAAAATAGTTTTAATTGTCTTTGTGTCCTTTATAAAGTTTATATCTCCTCTACTTGGCGTCACCAGGGCTTTTTCTAGCAGGAACGCACAGGAACGCAGATCCCACTGGCTTGGTGTCAGGGGTGTGGCCTAATATGCAAATGAGTTTCTGCTGGGATTTCTCTACAAAAAAGTCCTGTGTGAAACAATGGTGATGTCAGGGGGTGTGGCCTGGTATGCAAATGAGTTGGGGCTTTTGCCCAGCAAGACTTCTGATTGGCCTCTGGAGATTTGATTGGCTGTGGAGATTTTTTAAAGCATATTTCTTTGGCAGCAGCTGCCATCACGGCAGAAGGATCTTCACTGTGTGACTGAAGGGAAGCTGCGGCAGCCATTTTGTGGCTTGCTCCACTTCCCGCGGCAGCCATTTTGTTGCTGTGCCCACCATGCGGTGTCAGAATTTCAGAGGTGCCCACAGGCTCAAAAGGGTTGTGAACCAGTAATCTAGACGGAAGCTGAGAAAGCGCAGGAAGGTCTTTTAGGGCCCTTGGCTTCCTTTCTCTATCCGCTTAGCAGCCCATTTCCCTGAGGTACCAAGAAGGGAAGGATCAGAAGGAGGCTGGAGTAGCCGCGGAATTAGGCTGCAGAAGGTCTGGGAGGAGGGGAAGGGAGAAGCCAGGCTGTGCATCCTCTTTGGCCATAATCGCAGAAGGCTCATTTGCATCTCGTTTGTGTTTTTGGAACAGAGACTGAAGAAGATCAACAGCGTCCTGAAGGTGGTCTTCCTGGTCTTTCCCCAATACTGCCTGGGCGAGGGATTGATCATCATGTCGATGAGCCAAGACACGGCTGATACCTTTGAGAGGTTTGGTGAGTGACAGCCAGGGCTGGCACTAGGGGTTCTGACGCTCAAGGCAGACCCCTGTGCAGTGCCCCCCCAAGCACCTTTGGGATATGAAATCGCGCGTGCGCAAAGCACACGTGTGGCATGATGATGTCACCAAAATTGATGTCATCAAGCAGGCCAGGGGATGAGGTACGCAAGCCCTGACCCCTCTCAGGCTTCTTGCCTTGCAGGAAGGCTGATGGGAGGCGGGGAGAGCTGACCCCTGCATGCCGTGCTGCTCGCAAGGAGCGCAGTGTGTAGGCTTGCCAATCCCAGGTCCCAGCAGGGGTTCTGCTTTCCACTCTTCGGAGTGGAGGGCGGGATATAATGTCAGAACTTGGATGAACTTCAGAAGAGTCCAATACTTGTAGCAAGTTAGGAATCTTTATTGGAAGAACTTCAGTACTATAGTAACGAAATAACAGTAATGGCGATTCTGGGCAGTTGGTTACATTTTATGCCCACAGCAAAGCATAATAAAACAATAATTCACAGTGATTCACACGGTCCCGAGCGGTTGTCTCTTTCCCAGCCTTCGTTATCAGCTAAGAGGGATGCCCCCCTGTTGCGAAGGCCAAACGGCCCGGCTTCAAAGGGCACCTGTGGATGTTAAGCAGAGACTTTCTGCCGCCTGTCTTACCGCCCTAAATATTTAGCATAGCAAAGAGGCTTGGGTCAATGACCGCTGTCAATATTCTGAGTTACAACATGGAGACAGTTTGGCTAAGCTAAAAGATCACAGTTACAAGTTCTGACATACTGCCCCCCCTAAGCTCGTCGCCTTGGGCTTGTGTGGGTACAGTAGGTGAAACTTTTTTAGCAGTTGCGGAGCAGATACGTCAGTAGCTTTGACCCATTCATCACAGCTAGGGGGGAAATACTTCCATCTAATCAGATAGTGCAACGCCCCCCTCCAGATCTTTGAGTCTAGAATCTCTAACACCTCATGGTGACTCTGACCCTTCACTAGTGTCGGCGGCAGTTCCGGGGGGCGGGGATGGAATGGCGTAGCTCCAGGATCCTTGCGAAGAAGGCTGCAATGAAAAACAGGGTGGATCTTACTGAGGGACTTTGGCAACTCTAGCTCGACAGTTACTTTGTTGATAACCTTCTTTATTTTGAATGGTCCCAGATACTTAAGTGCGAGCTTCCGGCATCCCTGTGGGAGGGGCAAATTTTTTGTAGATAGGAACACTGTGTCTCCCTCTTTCATGTCCCACTGAGGGGCATGCTTTTTGTCAAAGTACCGTTTGTACTCCCTCTTGGCTTCTTCCAGGTTTTCTTGAATCACCTTCCACCCTCCCCTTATTCCCTCCCACCACTGGAGGCAGGACGTAGGTTCTTTAGGCCCTGCCGGAAGGGGGAGGTTTGGAAAAGGTTTCCCCTCGTAGCCGTTGACTATTTGGAAGGGGGAGGTTTTGGTGGAGCTATGGAGGCTGTTATTGTACCCATATTCTGCGAAGGGCAGCAGCTCCACCCAGTTTGTTTGTTGGTAATTGATGTAACACCTTAAATACTGCTCGAGAAGCCCGTTCACCCTCTCCGTCTGTCCGTCCATTTGTGGGTGGTAGGCTGAGCTAAGTCCTTGTTCGATGCCAGCTAACTTGCAAAACTCCCGCCAGAAGTTGGCAACGAACTGTGGCCCGCGGTCACTAATGACCTTTTCGGGGAATGAGTGTAGGCGGACCACGTGATTGAAGAAAAGTTGGGCCAGTTTTTTGGCGGTGGGCAATTTCTTGCAGGGGATGAAGTGGGCTTGTTTTGAGAAAGTATCCACCACTACCAATATCACCGTTTTCCCCTGCGAGGGGGGTAATTCCACTATAAAGTCCATAGACACCACGGCCCAGGGTCGGCTAGCCGTGGGGAGAGGGACGAGGTGTCCGGGGGGTTTGCCCCCTCTACGTTTGGACATGGTGCAAGTAGGGCAGGCTAGTACGAATTCAGAAACATCTCTTTTTAGCTTTGGCCACCAAAATTGTCGTGTGATAAGGTGGAGTGTTTTCACATACCCAAAGTGGCCTGCCAGGCGATTGGAATGGCATTTTTCTAGTACTTCCTTCCTCATGGACTTAGGCACATAGATTTTCCCTTTGTGGAGCCAAAGCCCCCCCTCCCCTTGTTCTAACCCATCGGGGCGGTCCGCGCCTTCTAAGTCTGCTTCCGAGGCGAAGCGCTCTTGCTGTGGGGTTTCTGGGGCCCCGGTTGTTTTCCCTGAACGGGTAGTGACCCCTCCCGCAATGGCTGACGGTGGGATGAGAGAGTCGATCACTTCCTCCCTCTGACTTTCGTGCTGGGGCATGCGTGACAGTGCATCGGCTAGAAATTTTTTTGTGCCGGGGATGTGTTTCAGCACAAAGTCAAATTTGGCAAAGAAACCCGCCCACCGAATTTGTTTAGCGGTCAGTTTGCGGCGACCTGTGAGAGCCTCCAAGTTTTTGTGATCGGTCCAAATCTCAAAGGGGACTCGTGCTCCCTCTAACCAGGATCTCCAGGTTTTCAGGGCGAACATTACAGCAAAAGCCTCTTTGTCCCACACTGACCAGTTTCTTTGCTCGTTTGAGAATTTGTGTGAGATGTAGGCGCAGGGACGCAGTTCCCCCTCCTCGTTCCTCTGCATCAATATGGCTCCCACGGCGACGTCAGAGGCGTCGCATTGCACCACGAAGGGTTTCAATTCATTCGGGTGGGCCAATATTGGTTCAGAGGTGAAGAGTTGTTTAAGTTCTTGGAACGCTCGGTGGCACTCGGGGGTCCAAGTTAAGCGCGCCCCGGGTTTTTTCGCCGCCTCCCCCTTCCCTTTCGTTTTTAGGAGCTCCGTGAGGGGGAGCAGCACCCGGGCGAACCCCTTAATGAACCCGCGGTAGAAATTTGCGAACCCGATGAAAGATTGTAACTGCCGTCGGGTTCGGGGCGGTTCCCAATCCAGAACAGCTTGGATTTTGGCGGGGTCCATTGCCAGCCCTTCCCCTGATACTCGGAATCCCAGATAGTCTAGTTCCGTCTTGTGGAACTCACATTTAGACAGTTTAGCATACAGTTTGTTCTTACAAAGCGTCGCCAGCACTTTTCTCACAAGAGGCACATGAGATTCAAGATCTTTCGAATAGATAATGATGTCATCAAGGTACACCACCACCCCCTTGAACAGGAATTCTCTCAACACTT
This sequence comes from Heteronotia binoei, assembly GCF_032191835.1. Taxonomy (NCBI): domain Eukaryota; kingdom Metazoa; phylum Chordata; class Lepidosauria; order Squamata; family Gekkonidae; genus Heteronotia; species Heteronotia binoei. The sequence continues at coordinate 21,859 of NW_026800084.1, forward strand.
CATTTATAAAGTTCATGAAAACCCCTGGTGCACCTTGTAGCCCAAATGGCATGACTAGGTACTCAAACTGTCCCATAGGCATGTTGAACGCGGTCTTCCACTCGTCTCCTTCTTTAATCCGTACGCGGAAGTACGCGTCTCTGAGATCGAGCTTAGTAAAGATTTTGCCCTCGGCCACAGTGTTTAGAAGGTCTCTTATCAACGGGATCGGATACTCATTAGACATCGAAATTCCGTTTATCCCGCGAAAATCTGTGCAAAGTCTAAGCCCCCCATCCTTCTTCTTGCGAAACAATACTGGGGCGGCATGGGGGGCGGTAGCTGGTCAGATGAAACCCCGTTTCAGATTTTTGTCAATGAATTTCCTCAGCTCCTCTTTTTCTGCCCAGCCCATAGAGTACAGTTTTGCTTTCGGTAGCGCTTGCCCCGGAATGAGTTCAATGGCACAGTCCGTGGGGCGATGAGGGGGGAGTTCGTCCGCCTCCCTCTCGCTAAATGCTTTCCTTAAGTCCCTGTACTCTTTGGGAATCGATCCTATCTCCTCGAGGGTGAGACAGAGTCTTTCGTTCTGCGGGGGTGCTTTCGGGCCCCACTCTGGTTTCCAGTGGTGGTGCTCGCACCGCCAGTCCGGGAACCGCACTATTTGCTCTGCCCATCGAATGTCCGGTTGGTGTCGTGCTAGCCATCCTGATCCCACCACCACGTCGAAAGAGCAAGAAGGGGCTATGACAAACGCCTCCACCCCCCAGTGTTCTTCAGTCCCCACGGGGATGGCCTGGGTCTCTAGGGTGCAAGGTTCCCCCCGCATTGGCGTCCCGTCCATTTGCTCAAATTGGATGGGGTGCGGGAGGGGGGCTGTGGCTAGTCCCAGCGCTTCTACTAAGCGGGGGGTAATGATGTCCCGAGTGCACCCAGAGTCAATTAAGGCCCGGGCGTGCATGAATCTTTTTAGGTTAGGGTTCAAAAGGGTGACTGCCATGAACAATAGCCCCCCGGTAACTCTCACCGTCAGTAGTGCCGGCGTTTTGTCGACCTGCTTCGCGGCACTGATTAAAGCAGGTCGCTGTCGTTTCCCGCCGACTCTTGGTCCCAGGACTCCTCGCTGGATTCTTCTATGGTGGTAATATCCTCGTCAATCGCCAGGGAAGTGGCGACGGTGCCCCGACTGGGCTCCTTTGCTCGTCCGCCCTTCTTCTTCGGCGCGGTGGCCGTCGATTTAGGCGGCGGCGGTGTCAGAGTCGGTTTCCCTGGGCAATTGGCGGCCAGGTGATTCGGGTCTCCACACTGGTAGCATTTTCGTGCTGCTGCCGAGGGGGTGGAGGTCGCAGGGCCCCGCTTCCCTTCTGTCTTGCTCGGTGAGGGACTCAACTTTCCGGCCTTTTTGCTCTGCTGCTGGCGCCGCATCCCGACGTGCTGGAGGTCGGTCTCTACCTCCCCGGCCAGTTGGATCCATCCCACCAAGGTATCTGGTCTTCCCTGGTGGTAGCACCGATCTAGGATGTTCGCGTTCAGGCCGTTCTTGAACGCGGTGTATTTCATGACTTCATTCCACCCCCGGGCTGCCGCACAGTAACCCATGAACTCGGTGGCGTACTCCCGGGTGGTGCGGTTGCCTTGCTCGATTCTTTGCAGGGCCGCGACAGCTTTCTCTTCCCGCAGGGGGTCTCCATATTGCCGAAGCATGGCTTGTAGAAAATCGGCCACGGTGGCTAGTTCTGGTTTCCGCCCCGTGTAGAGCCCCACGTACCATTTCTGAGCTGGTCCCCTTAGTCTGGAGGCGATGTGGGCTACGCGGCTTGCTTCCGTGGGGTACCCCGCTCCCCAGTGCATGAAGAACACGTTGCACTGGATCGTGAAGTATTCTACTGCGTCTGCGTCCCCATCGAAGGTGATTTTTAACTCCCGGTGGCCTCCTCCGTCCCCTCCGGCCGGGGCGACGGGGGCGGGAGCCACCGGAGCCGCTGGAGCCACCGGTCCGCCGAGTGGTGGGGCTGGTGGTCCTACCGGAGGCCCGGCTGGTGGTCCTACTGGGGGACCCGCCGGAGGGCCGGCCGGGGGTCCAGCCGGCGGTCCGGCCGGGGGTCCTGCTGGCGGCCCCACGGGGGGTCCCGCTGGGGGGCCGACCGGCGGTCCTGTTGGAGCCCCAGCCGGCGGCCCCGCTGGAGCCCCCGCTGGGGGTCCCGCCGGTGTGCCCGCTGGCGGGCCCACTGGTCCTCCCCCTGGGGCTTGCCCCGCGGCCACGATCCCTTGGAGCGTACGGATCTGGTCGCGGACCGCTCCTAGGTTCTGTTGCATCTCTTCTGCCATCAGGGTCCGGGATGCGTGAACCTCGTCGTGGATCTCTCTCACCCAGTCGAACAGCTCGTTGCGCAGCGTTCGGATCGGGTCCCCTCCCCCGTAAGTCCCGAGCCCCTCGTCTCTGGGCTCGTCCTCGTCCCCTTCTCCTCCGCCCGTGGCGATGAGCCGGTAGCGCTGCTCCGCGGCCTCCATAGCGGCCGTCGACTTCCTCGGGCTCCAGGTCCGGGAGGGGAAGGCGTCGACGGTGAACGGTGCGGGGACCTTAATTTTCCTCCTCGCGCCAGTTACTTTCGGGTCGAGGGGTTCTTCGTCTGGTGGAATAGTGGGCTCTCCGTTATCTGGTTCCAGTGCCGCCATGGGGCCAGGTTGCCAGTCCCGATAAGCCCAAACAAAGGGATTACTGTTATAATGTCAGAACTTGGATGAACTTCAGAAGAGTCCAATACTTGTAGCAAGTTAGGAATCTTTATTGGAAGAACTTCAGTACTATAGTAACGAAATAACAGTAATGGCGATTCTGGGCAGTTGGTTACATTTTATGCCCACAGCAAAGCATAATAAAACAATAATTCACAGTGATTCACACGGTCCCGAGCGGTTGTCTCTTTCCCAGCCTTCGTTATCAGCTAAGAGGGATGCCCCCCTGTTGCGAAGGCCAAACGGCCCGGCTTCAAAGGGCACCTGTGGATGTTAAGCAGAGACTTTCTGCCGCCTGTCTTACCGCCCTAAATATTTAGCATAGCAAAGAGGCTTGGGTCAATGACCGCTGTCAATATTCTGAGTTACAACATGGAGACAGTTTGGCTAAGCTAAAAGATCACAGTTACAAGTTCTGACATATAAATCCAATATCATCATCATCCCAGGTTCCTTCCCGCCCCTAGTCAGGTGGCCGGTGGGAAGGAAACCCCGCCCCCACAGCCACCATGTGCCTTTCCCCCTCCGGAGGCTTCTGTCTCTACTTGAGAAAGCCTTCCTCTTTGAGAGGCTAACGGGATGTGAGGTTACCTCTAAAGTAAAATATGTGGGTGTGGAAATAACAATGAAGAACATTGATTTGTTTAAAAATAATTATGAAAAGTTATGGCGTAAAATGGATGAAGATATGATAAAATGGAACAAGCTTAATTTGTCATTGCTTGGGAGAATAGCTGCAATTAAGATGAACATTTTGCCGAGAATACTGTATTTATTCCAAACTATTCCGATAGTGAAAGATAGTAAACAATTTAATAGATGGCAAAAGAAAGATTTCAGAATTTGGATGGGCTGGAAAGAAATCAAGGATTAAAATGAAAGTTTTAACAGACGCTAAAGGAAGAGGAGGATTCCAATTACCAGATTTAAGACTATATCATGAAGCAGTTTGTTTGCTGTGGATAAAAGACTGGGTGACGTTATTGAATAAAAAACTTTTAACGTTGGAAGGTCATGGAAATAAATTTGGCTGGCACGCTTATATGTACTATGGGAAGAAAAAGATGGATGGTTTTTTCTCCCACCATTACATAAGAAGTAATTTGCTAAATATCTGGATGAAGTATAAGAAATATGGTGATGAGAGAAAACCACTATGGATAGTGCCTGCAGAAGTAATAAAAATAACAGCTGAACTAGGAGAGGGAAAATGGATGTCTTACAATCAACTATTAAAAATACAAAGCGGTAAAATAGAGTTGAAAACTGCTGAGGAGCTGAATTATAAGTATGATTGGTTTCAAATGCAACAAATAAAGACTTTGGTGGGAAATGATATTAAAACTGAAGGAATAAGACGAGAACAAACGGAAATGGAAAAAGTTCTGCTTGGAGACAATGAAAAATTAATTTCGATAATTTATAAGTTACTTTTAAAATGGTCTACGGAAGATGAAGTAGTGAAATCTCAAATGATTAAGTGGGCAATTAATGTAAATAAAGAAATACAGATGGATACATGGGAATATTTGTGGAAGAACTCTATGAAACTCTTAACATGCCAGAGTATCAAAGAAAACTGTTTTAAGATGATGTACGATGGTATATGACTCCTAAAAAGTTGGCAAAGATGAATAACAAGATGCTGGAAATGTAAAAAACATGAAGGTTCTTTCTACCATATGTGGTGGACTTGTGAAAGAGCAAAAAAGTACTGGCAGATGATTCAACAAGAGATTTCTAAGATCTTGGGATATGAATTTAACAAAGTTGCAGAGACTTTTCTGTTGGGATTACAAATGGAAAAATTTCCAAAAGAAGATAGGACTTTAATCTGGTACTTGCTCTCAGCTGCTAGGACACTGTATGCGCAGTTGTGGAAGCAAGAAAAAATATCAGAGAAATGGGATTGGATTGTAAAAGTTATGACATGGAGTGAAATGGACAAGTTAACAAGAACCTTAAGAGACTATGATCTAGAAGTATTCAAGATGAAGTGGAAGAAGTTTAGAAGATATGTAGAAAAAGAGTGGAAAATAAAAGGACATTGGACAATTTTTGATAATGACTAAGTATAAGAGGGAGGAGGATATGAATTTTGGTTCTTATTAATTAAGGATACCTTTAATAATAATGTTTTAAGTATAGTACACCGGCGGGGGTCAAGTAACGGGGGGGAGGGGGAGGTAGAAAGTAATATATGGGATAGAGGAAAAAGTAGTTATTATGGATGTAAGAAATTGAATATACTACCATATGTTACTAATAAAAATTGAGAAAGCCTTCCTCTTTGGATGGTGTGCCTGCATCTTTAAGGCTGAAGGGGAGGGGGGGAAGGATCAGAACAACAAGGCTGTGAAAGGAGCCCAGACCCTCCGTTTGTTGTACAATCCTTGCAGAGGTTGTTTGCAAAGTGCGAAGGTAAACTTGAACCTTTGGTTGCCCTGTGTTACTGTGAAAAACTTGAAAGTTCAGCAACTCATGAGTAGAGGTGCCAATACCCAGGTGGGGTCAGGGGAGCCCCGGTTTGGAGGCCCTCCAGAGCTTCAGGGTCATCAGAAATGGGGACGGGGGGGAGGAAGGGAAATGTCTGCTGGACCATAGGATATAATGGAGAATTAATCCTGGGGTATCTGGGCCTCTGGAGAAGCTGTTTTTTGAGGTAGAGGTACCAAATTTTCAGCATATCTTCTGATGAGTCTCCTCAAAATGCTCTCCAAGTTTCAAAAAGATTGGACCAGGGGGTCTAATCTTATGAGCCCTGAAAGAAGGTGCCCCTATCCTTCATGATTTCTAATGTAGGGAAGGCATTAAAAAGGTATGTGGTCCCCTTAAATGTGATGGCCAGAACTTCCTTTGGAGTTCAGTTGTGCTTGTCACAACTTTGCTTATGGTTCCACCCCCAAAGTCTCCTGGCTCCACCCCCAAAGTCCCCAGATATTTCTTGAATTGGACTTTGCAATCCTAGCAGTATGCAAGCCCCGGGCCCAGCTCATCAGGGGAGAGAGGGGGTGGTGCCCTAGGCAGCCACCTACCCTGCCTACTCCCAATCGCTGGCTCTGTTGACAGCAAAGACCAGCAGATGTTGGGAGGACCTCGCTTGCCCCAGCAGGCTCAGGGGGTTCTCTGCGGAATAAAATTTGTGACTAAGTTTTTTTTAAAAAAAAAAAAAAGAAAGAAAGAAAAATTATTTGCAAAAAAAAGAAACAGGACAATTTTTTAAACTTTTCCAGTTCAGCTTATCAAAAAAGGAAAGAAAAAAAGCAATGAAGCATGTTGAATACAAGTCAGAATTGAATACTATAAGGCATATTATAATACCAACCGTGCGTATCACAAAGTTATTTGATAATGATAAATAAATTTAAATACATTAATAACATAAAAATTGGAACGGAGGCTGTTTGACCTGAAGGTTTATCTTTTCCCCTCTGTTGACACCTCCCCCGAGTGGTTTTGTAGACCCCACTTCTTCCATGCTTGCAAAATGCCCCTAGCAACACCACTGACCACCCCCTGTGCTGCCAGGTATTCTTAAAACCAGAAGCTGGCAGATTAACTCCTGCTGATTTCTGTGTGTGATGATACTTAGGCCTTGTATGGAGCTTTCTGATGTCCCCTGCCCATTGTGCAAAGTCATGAGAGGTAGGCCAGTGCCATCCGTCCTCATATCGTGGGTGGGAGGACGGAGGCTGGATGCCTTCCTAGGGCCGCCTTATGAGCTTGTGCCAGAGCTGAGCTTTGAACCACTGATAATCCCAGGTCATACTCTGTTCTCTCTCTGCTACTTAGTAGGGTGTCCAGGTCCCTCACCCATCCAGCAATATATACAACACAATCGTTATAGTGACAAATGACTATGTAATAAAGTGCATATACAAATACAATATACAAAACAATTCATGAGAACTCTCAAAAAGGAGTCCCGATGTGCAGGCTGCGGACTTTAGAAGTCCTGATTCGTTTGTCACTCTTCCAGCAAAGCGGGCTCCGCTAATTTTCAACAAAGAGGCCCCCGTTCAATGGCGCTTACTGATGCACTTCCCGACGTGTTCCTCACTGCTAAATGTTTTTTTATAATAATATGGGAATATGAATTCTCCAAGAAAAATTTCAATTTGGCATCATGCTCTGTGGCAGCTCAACGCCTCGAGCAGGGCCTCCTTTTTGAGATTTTTCATGAATTGTTTTGTATATTGTATTTGAATATGCACTTCATTACATAGTACAGGTATGTCTAACAGGTAGATTGCGATCTACCAGTAGATCGCAGAGGGGTCAAAGGTAGATCACCAGCCCCACTTGGTCTCATGGTTTGCTGGACAGGTGTTTGGGGTTTTTTTGATGATTGTTTGGTGTGGTGGTATTTGATTATTGGTGCCATTATGATGAATTCTTATTTTCCCTTTTAGAACTGCATGTGTGGTTTTGTCATCATCCAGATCGCTCCCTCCGCCCTCCAATCCCAGCGCTTGCTTTAAGCATCACAGCTGAAGCCAGGCACACAGGCAAGGAGGAAGCACGCTGCCCTCTCCACAGCCGGCGCTCGCGAAGCACTGGGTTTGCAGAGGGAGCGGGTGCTTCCTCCTTGCCTGTGTGCCTGGCTTCAGCTGTGATGCTTAAAGCCAGCGCTGGGATCGGAGGGCGGAGGGAGCGATCCCAACGCTTGCTTTAAGCATCAGAGGTGGAGCCAGGCAGACAGGCAAGGAGGAAGCACGCTGCCCCCAGCGCTTGCTGGAAGAAGATGGAGCCAGGCAGGGAGGCGCGGGGGAAGCGCTGGATTGGAGGCAGAGGCAGCAGATCACCCCGCAGGAGGAAGGTGCGTCCTATCGTCCGGAGCGCCTTATGGTGCGAAAAATATGGTACTTCTTCACCCAAAGGGTGATTAACATGTAGAATTCACTGCCACCGGAGGTGCTGGTGGCTACAAGCATAGCCAGCTTTAAGAGGGGATTGGATAAAAATATGGAGCAGAGGTCCATCAGTGGCTATTAGCCACAGTATATGTGTATGTATATAAGTGAGTACAGAAGTGAGTACACCCCCTCGCATTTTGTAAATATTTAAGTATATCTTTTCATGTGACAACACTGAAGAAATGACACTTGGCTACAATGTGAAGTAGTGAGTCTACAGCTTGTATAACAGTGTAAATGTGCTGTCCCCTCAAAATTACGCAACACACAGCCATTAATGTCTAAACTGCTGTCAACAAAAGTGAGTACACCCCTAAGTGATAATGTCCAAATGGGGCCCAAAGTGTCAATATTTTGTGTGGCCACCATTATTTTCCAACACTGCCTTAACCCTCTTGGGCATAGAGTTCACCAGAGCTTCACAGGTTGCCACTGGAGTCCTCTTCCACTCCTCCATGATGATGTCATGTAGCTGATGGATGTCAGAGACCTTGCGCACCTCCACCTTCCATTTCAGGATGCTCCACAGATGCTCAATAGGGTTTAGATCTGGAGACATGCTTGGCCAGTCCATCCCCTTTACCCTCAGCTTCTTCAGCAAGGCAGTGGTCGTTTTGGAGGTGTGTTTGGGGTCGTTATCCTGTTGGAATACTGCCCTGCGGCCCAGTCTCCGAAGGGAGGGGATCATGCTCCGCTTCAGTACGTCACAGTATATATTGGCATTCATGGTTCCCTCAATGAACTGTAGCTCCCCAGTGCCGGCAGCACTCATGCTGCCCCAGACCATGACATTGCTACAGAGGTTGAAGTGGTGGTGGTGGGGGTCAGCCTGTCAGTGCTCAGACCATATGCCACACGCTGCATCAAATTGGTCTGCAGGGCTGTCGTCCCAGAAGGAAGCCTCTTCTAAAGATGATGCACAAGAAATGGCAAACGGTTTGCTGCAGACAAGCAGACTAAGGACATGGATTTCTGGAACCATGTCCTGTGGTCCAATGAAACCAAGATAAACATCCCAGTGTTTTTTGTTGCAGCCTAGGCTCATACCTGTTCCAGCCTGTTCCAGGGTGTTCCAGAGGCATTCTGACCCGGAACAGGATAATAAAGATATGTGAGTTCCACTTTTTATTTTCTAGAATGTTGTTCTGGAGGGCCAGTGATGCAATCCAGTATTTTTTGTGGCAGCCCAGGTTGTTTGATGCCTGTTCCGGGGTGCTCTGGAGGTCTTTTGGCCCGGAATGGGCTCATAAAGATGTTTGAGTTTCAGTTTTTTTCTTCTAGAATATTGTTCTGGAGGGCCTGTGATGCATCTCATTGGGCGTTTTCGCACTTACCTTTTACTGGCGCGACCACCCTCCTCACGCCGGCGGATCTGCAGGGATTTCGCACCAGAAGTGCCGGCGCAGCCAAAAGAGCCGGCAACTTCCGTCGCGGAGCCAGCTCAAACGGAAACCGCCAAGAAGCAGGAAAACGTTTGAGCTGGCTCCGCGACGGAAGTTGCCGGCTCTTTTGGCTGTGCCGGCGCTTCTGGTGCGAAATCCCTGCAGATCCGCCGGCGTGAGGAGGGTGGTCGCGCCAGTAAAAGGTAAGTGCGAAAACGCCTATTGTTTTTTGTGGCAGCCCAGGTTGTTTGATGCCCGTTCCGACCAGTTCCATGGTGTTCTGGAGGCCTTTTAGCCTGGAACGGGGTAATAAGGACGTGTGAGTTCCTCATTTTCTGTTCTAGAATGTTGTTCTCGAGTGTCTGTGATGCATCCCAGTGTTTTTTGTGACAGTCTACATTGTTTTATGCTTTAAAAATAATCTTGATTTCTATAAGGCGGTTTCAGTTCTTGGAAAATCAGGCTCAAACATGAATGTAGAATCGCCTGAAGTGGCTCCATAAATAGCTCTGTAAAGACTTGAGAAATAAAAAAGACTCCTTTAGGAATTGAAAGGAGGGCCTTATAACCAAGGATGAATATAAACAAATCACCAGTGCTTGTAGAGAAAAAAGTTAGGAAAGTTAAAGCTAAGTATGAGCTTAGGCTGGCCAAAGATGCTAAAAACAACAAAAAAGGGTTCTTTTCTTATGTTCAGAGTAAGAAAAAGAGCAAGGACATGGTAGGCCCATTGTGAGGGCAAGAAAGTGAAATTGTAACAGGTAATGAAGAAAGTGCGGAACTGCTCAATTCCTACTTTTCCTCAGTCTTCTCTTCTGAGGGAAACATGGCAAAAACAAAAACATATAAGGAGGGTATGAAGTTCCAACCTAGGATCAGCATAGGGGTAGTACATAAACACCAAGTTTCTTTAAATGAAACTAGGTCTTCAGGGCCAGATGAATTGCATCCAAGGGTTCTAAAAGAGCTTGCGGATGTAATTTCTGAGCCTCTGAATGGATGTGATTACTAAGAGCCAGCATGGGTTTCTCAAGAACAGTCATGTCAGACTAACCTGATCTCTTCTTTTTTTGAGAAAGTGACTACCTTGCTGGATCAGGGGAATGCTCTAGACATCGTTTATCTTGATTTCAGTAAGACTTTTGATAAAGTGCCACATAGTATCCTTGTTGACAAGTTGGTAAAATGTGGTTTGGATCCTGTTACCATTAGGTGAATCTGTAACTGGTTGACAGATTGCACCCAAAGAGTACTTGAGAATGGTTCCTCATCCTCTTGGAGAGGAGTGACAAGTGGAGGGCCTCAAGGATCTGTCCTGGGACCGGTTTTGTTCAACATCTTTATCAATGATTTGGATGAAGGAATAGAGGAAATGCTTATTAAATTTGCAGATATACTAAATTGGGAGGGGTTGCAAACACAGAAGAAGACAGAAACAGGATATAGGATAACCCTGGAAAACTGGGCTAAAACCAATAAAATGAATTTTAACAAGGGTAAAGTCTGCATTTAGGTAGGATAAATCCCATGCATGGTTATAGGATGGGGGAGACTTGTCTTAGCAGTAGTATGTGTGAAAAGGATCTAGGGGTCTTAGTGGATCATATGCTGAACATGAGTCAACAGTGTGATGTGGCTAAAAAGGCAAATGCAATTTTGGGCTGTATCAACAGAAGTATAGTGTCCAGATCACGTGATGTGATGGTATTACTTTACTCTGCTCTGGTAAGACCTCACCTGGAGTATTGTGTTCAGTTTTGGGCACCACATATTAAGAAAGATATAGACAAGCTGGAACGGGTCCAGAAGAGGGCGACAAAGATGGTGAGGGGTCTGGAGACCAAGTCCTATGAGGAAAGGTTGAAGCAGCTGGGAATGTTTAGCCTGGAGAGGAGGCAGCTGAGAGGTGATATGATCACCATCTTCAAGTACTTGAAGGACTGTCATATAGAGGATGGTGTGGAATTGTTTTCTGTGACCCCAGAAGGTAGGACCGGAACCAATGGGTTGAAATTAAATCAAAAGAGTTTCTGGCTCAACATTAGGAAGAACTTCCTGACCATTAGAGCGATTCCTCAGTGGAAGAGGTTTCCTCGGAAGGTGGTGGGCTCTCCTTCCTTGGAGGTTTCTAAACAGAGGCTAGATGGCCATCTGACAGCAATGAAGATCCTGTGAATTTAGGGGGGAAGTGTTTGTGAGTTTCCTGCATTGTGCAGGGGGTTGGACTAGATGACCCTACAAGTCCCTTCCAACTCTATGATTCTATAAATCTTACTCTTGATGAAGGGGCAGCAGAAATCATTTTGCACACAGATGTAAGGTGGCTAAGTAGGCACAAATTTCTGCAAAGATTCCATGATTTGCTGAATGAAATAAAGTTTTTGAAGGAGAGGGGAGATGACAAAGCAGAGTTGGAAGATGAGGAGTGGTTATGTGATCTGGCATTTCTCGCTGACTTTACAGGCGAACTAAATGATGTAAACATTGAACTACAAGGTAAAAACAAATGCATTGGCGAGATGATGAGTACAGTTTCATCCTACAAGAGCAAATTTGAGCTAATGATGACTGACCTTTCAAACAACACTTTTGATCATTTCCCTAATATTCTGAACCATCTGGGACAATATCCAAATTTTGTTTTTCAAAATGAGAAGTACGTGACAGAAATCTGCTCTGTTATCCAGGAATTTGAAAAAAGATTCTGTGACTTCCAAAGAATTGAAAAAGTTGTGGCGTACTTGTCATACCCATTCAAAGTGGATATGGACATTAAGGAAACTGCAGCTGCTATCAGTAAAAATTACTCATTGAGCAAGGCATCTCTTGAAAACGACATAGTAACCCTTAAAAACGACATTTTTTTCAAGACCCATGCTGAGCAAGAATCATTTTGGAAGCTAGTGCCTAGAGACAAATTTCCCAACTTGAGAAGATGCAGTGAAGCTGTGCACTCCTGTTTCAGTTCAACGTATTTGTGTGAATCTGCGTTTTCCCATCTGAAAATGACAAAGAGTACATAGCATTCCAACATGACAGATGAACATCTCCAGGATTCCCTGAGACTGGCCCTCACACAATATTCACCCAACTTTAAAAAGCTGGTGGATGAAATGCAGGCTCAGACGTCTCACTAATTAGCAAGAGCGAAGTTTTAAAGATTGCGCAAGATCAGCCTGGATCAATACTTGACCTACATTTAACACAAATCACTCAATAAAAGTTAAAGAAAGCTATTAAGACTGTTAAAGAAAGTTAAAACAATAAAAATTTAAGAAAAACTGTTCGCAGTTCTTTCTGGATCTTTGTTTCTCTGTTTTGTTTTTGCTCATGTTTACCAGTAAATGACAGAAGGTACATTGTAAATGGGGGGGGGGGGGGTGCAGTGGAACCCAACTTTGGTGGGTTAAAATCTAATTCGAAACTAATTTGAAATTTAATTTTCATGGTGGTAGATCACCAGCACTTTTGTCTGGAAAAAATAGATCACGACCTGTTCGGAGTTGGACATGCCTGATAGTAATTTGACACTATAATGATTGTGTTGTATATATTGCTGTTCTTGCAGTGACTTCTCCCCTTGCCACATCCAGCAGGGGGACTTGGGGGAGGGCGTTCCAGGGGTTGGTGAAGATGTCCTGCAGCGTCTCTGGCATGATGACATCACCTGGAAGTGACATCATCACATTGGGGATGCTCTGGTGATTGGGCGAAACACTATGGATTTTTTCACCCTCAAAACCATAGAATTTACCCAAATACCAGATAGGTTTAGGTTTATTGGATTTATATCCCGCCCTCTCTGCCAAAGCAGGCTCAGGGCGGCTCACAAAATCAGACCAATTGAACAATTAAAGCAAATTAATTTAAAGCAGTTATGCTGTGAGCCGCCCTGAGCCACTTGTTGGGAAGGGCGGGATATAAATTAATAAATAATAATAATAATAAGTTAAGAACAATTAAAACAGTCTGGCGCTAATCATATTTGATATTTTCTCGCTTCAGAGCTTCCCCGCACTACATCTTTGACGTGATAACATCACTTCTGGTGATGTCATTACATCAGGGAGGGGTTTCTCCCACCGGCCAGCTGGTCCACCATTGAGAAGAGCCCCTGAAACCGGGGGACCCCTTGCTGGGACCTGGGGGCTGGCAACCCAAGCTGCCGCAAGGCCCAGCCATGTTGACTGCTGCTGAACTGACTGCTTGAGCGCAGGCAGGCTGGGAACACCAGTCTTGCAGCCCTGAGGCCCCAAGTTGGACATTTTTAGAAATCACCTTGTAGGTGTTCTCAGCTGGCTTATTGAAAATACATCATCCCACCAACGGGGGGGTCACTTTTGTTTCACCTTCCATTTCTCCTCTCCCAGGTCGCAACATGAATTCTGCTTCTCCGCTCAGCTGGGACGTGGTGGGGAAAAATCTCTTTGCCATGGCCGTCGAGGGCTTCGTCTTTTTCTTCTTCACCATCTTGGTGCAGTACAGATTCTTCCTCCGCTTCCGGTGAGTGGGGCGTGCGTGTGGCAGACGGGGATGTTATTTGGGGAGGGATGTGTGTGTGGCTTGTGTGTTGCAGCCGGGGACGTTAAGTGGGTGGCCTTGCCAATGCAAAATCAAAGGCATGTGTCCACCTCTCTCTCGAAGGCTGCTATTGCAATGCCCCTGTCTAGGTCTTTTGTGTGGCCTCGTGTGGAATATGTGTACAGTTCTGGTCACTGTTTTTCAGCTTGAAAAAGTGCAGAGGGGGGACCCCAAGATGATGAGGGGGTTCGAGCATCATCCCTATGAGGAAGGGTTGGAGTATCCGGGATAGGGTTGCCAAGTCCAAGTCAATAAATAACTGAGGACTTTGGGGTTGGAGCCAAGAGACACTGGTCGTGGAGCCAGGAGCAAGGGTGCGACAAGCATAATTGAACTCCAAAGGGAGTTCTGACCATCACGTTTAAAAGGACAGCACGCTTTTTTAAATGCCTTCCCTCCATCGGAAATAATGGATAGGGGCACCTTCTTCTGGAACTCATAGAACTGGACTCCCTGGTCCAATCTTTTTGAAACTTGGCAGGTCTTTTGAGAATAGGCATTGAATGCTACGCTGCAAATTTGATGCCTCTACCTCAAAACACACCCACCCCTCAGAGCCCCAGATACCCACAGATCAATTTTTCATTATTCCCTATGGGAATCGGTTAGGGTGACCAGACCGTCCCGGGCTCCCGGGATTGTCCCTCCCCCGCGCCCCAAATCCCGCCTCCCGGCTTAGCTATACCGGGACCATTAAAAGTCCCGGTTTAGCTAAAATGGATCCAATGGTGAGGGCTCCACGTTACCTGCCAGCCTGCCCAGCCACTAGGGAGCAGTCTTGAAGTGGTCTGGGGGCGTGGCAGGCAGCTAGGGGCCCTCACCATTGGTCCGTGGGACGTGGCTGCCCACCCCCGCTTCCCGCGCTGTACTTTCTCTTCCTCCTACTCTGATCTGGGCTGGGCAGCAGACGAGGAGCTCGATCTGCTTTCCTTGCCCATTGCAGAGAGAGAGAGAGAGAAAGAAAGAGAGAGAAGAAAAAAGAGAGGAGAAGAAGAGGAAAACCCTACACTACAGTAAGTGTGGCCTTCCCCCCTTCCCCCCATTTGCCGAAGCCTGCTGGGCGGCTGGGCCCGCCGAGCAATCCGCGGCCTCGCCTGCCCTTCCCTGCCCTCCCCCCTCCCCCGCTAACCTGCTGGGCGGCTGGGCGCCGCGGCCCAGGCCGCCGAGCAATCCGCGGCCTCGCCTACCCTTCCCTGCCCGCTTCCCCCCCCCCCCCCCGTGCAGGGCAGACTCGCAGCACCAAGCCTCCCTATAAGCAGCTGCTTGCCAGGCTCACGGAGCCCAGCCGCGCTGTAGCGGCCAGTTCCCAGAGCCCAGGTCGTAGAGCGCGCTTGCCGGCTGAGCCTCCCTGCAGCAGTCACTTACCAGAGCCCCAGTCCCCAGCCTGGCTTGCAGGGCCCAGCCGCGCTGTCGCGGCTGCTTTCTAGATCTCAGGCCAGGCTTGCCAGCCAAGCTCTGCTATGCTGACCACTTCCCTGGAATAGTTCCATTCCCTTTGATGCATCTCTGCTTGTGGCCTCGGGGGAGGAAAGGAAGGGGGGGAGCATTACACATTTTTTTTTTAAAAAAAAAACCTTTGAGAGAGAGAGGGGGGGGGAAACCAGGGGAAAATCTCAGCTGATGACCCAGGACGGAGTAAGGTAACGGCAGCACGGAAGGGAAGGGAAAGCAGCTGAGGCGCATTCATTCCCTTCGCCTTGCTCACGGGCCCCTCTTCATGCTTGCAATTTGTGTCTTCCCCCTTTAAAACTCTTTATTTACCTCCTCCAAAATCGCGTTCCCTCAATCTCAGCCATCCTTCGTGTGTAATGAGAGCTTCCCCCCCCCCCTTTGTTTTTTTGGCAGTCCTGCACTTCCGTGACTGGCTTTTTCTGCCCACCGGTCAGAATCCGTTTATCTTGTCTGTCCTTCCATCCCGGCAGCACAGAGGCTCTTGTTTTCTTTCCCCTCCCTGTTAGAAGCCTCTTTTTGACCTCGTTTTGGGACGCTGTTTTCCACCACCCTCCCACTCTTTCGGATTCCCTAGCTGACCACCCCCTCCCCCAGCTTTTTCTTATCCTTTCCACCTCCTTGGTGATCTAGCTGTCCATTTAAAATGTTTACATTCCCTTTGGTGCCACCTTCTGAGGGCAGCTTCCTGGAGCTGTCCCTTGTGTTCTGGAACTTAAAAGAGAAAGGTAATGAGGTAAATAAGCTGTTTTCTTTTTCTTTTCCCCCCAATTGGCTTAAATAGAATTTGTGCAGTCAAGCACTTAGCATAGGTGAGGTGAGTGAGGCCATCAATTATCAGTTATGTTTCCACAGCCTTTAGATGCAAATCTCCCCCCCTTTTTGGGGGAGAGGGGTGTCTAAGTGAAGCAAATACTTAGGGCATAGTATACTCTAGATATATTCATGTCAGAGAATGAAGGTGTAGCATATTTGTTTGTTCTTGTTTGATTTCTATGAAAGGATTAGTTTTCCACCCATGACCCACAGACTATTGTTGTTTCACAGGCTGCATCCTGCTAACTTATTCTCCTGCTACTGCATAAGCACATGCTGTATAACCAACTGTAATAATTTTTCCAAAGTTACATATTTTAACAAAACAGAGGCTAAGTCAGTACCCTTTCCCCTTAAATAAGAGAGACACAGCTACTTGTGTGATTATTCAACTTGCGTGGGATTTGCGTGGGAATAAACAGTCCTTAAGGCATACCAGCCTCATGTCATATAGGGCTTTAAAGATCAATACCAGCACATTTGATTGGCCCTGGAAGGAAACTGAGAGCCAGTATAGGTGGAACAAGACTGCAGTGGTATGGTTCTTATAGAGTTGCCTAACTCCAGGTGTGGCCTGGAGAGCTCCCATCTCCAAACTATAGAGATTGGTTTCCCCTGGAAGAAATGTAGGGTTGCCAATCCCCAGTTGAGGGCAGGGGATCTCCTGGTTTGAGGACCATCCCCTGCTTCAGGGCTATGAGAAAGGGGGGAGGAGGGAAATGTCTGCTGGGCATTGTATTATGCCCTGTGGACACTGGTTCCCATAATGGAGTATAATGGGTATAATGGAGAATCGATCTATGGGTATCTGGGGCTTGGGGGCACCTGTTTTTTGAGGTAGATGCACCAAATTTTTGGCATAGCAGCTGGTGTCTCTCCTTAAACACCTCCCAGTTTCAAAAAGATTGAACCAAGGGGTCCAATTCTAAGAGCCCTAAAAGAAGGTGCTTCCATTCTCCATTACTTAAAATGGAAGGAAGGCAGTTAAAAAGAGTGCCGTCCCTTTAAATGTGATGACCAGAACTCCCTTTGGAGTTCAATTATGCTTGTCACAGCCTTGATCTTGGCTCCACCCCTAATGTCTCCTGGCTCCACCCCAAAGTCCCCAGATATTTCTTGAATTGGACTTGGCAACCCTAGGCCCCAGTGTAAGGCCCAGCACCTCGAGTTTCCTCGCGTCTTCCGGGAGGGGCTGCAGCGAATGAGCGTGGCGGAAAAGTAGCGAGTCGACCTTAGAATCAGCCTCACCCGAGAGGGAGCAAAGCAGACTTTTCAGCACAGGTGCTGTTTCAGGCAGAGGTAAGGCTTGCTGTTGCTATCTTCATGGGGAACTCCAAATCGATCAGGAAGAATGCTTTCTGGAGACCAGCCAGAGCAGTTTGCCTCTCCTCCCAGTGGGAGTACAGCCCTGGTCGGAGTTACTCCAGAGAAGCCCTGTCGAGCTGCATTACAGGACGTCACTAACTGCAGCCCGGCTGAAGTCCAGCCCGGTTAGGTCTGGACACCGCTCTTTCTGGGAAGGGCAGATCCATACAGGCAGCAGTGTTGGTCTGAAGTAGTGGAACAAAATAGGAGTCAATTCCACCTTTAAGACCAACTTCGTTTTATTCAGAACGTAAGCTTTCGTGTGCATGCACACTTCTTCAGACGCGGAATGAGGTGCAGTAAGCAGACACATATAGCTGGTGGGGTTTGGAATGCCAGGTGGTACAAAATTAAAACCCAATAGCAGAATAGTGAAATTTTACTATGTTACGTTCTGAATAAAATTAAGTTGATCTTAAAGGTGTAATTGACCCCTATTTTGTTCTGGGAAGGGAAGGAATCTTTTTCAAAGTATCTTTGTGAAGCCTTTTGAACTGTGCTATTCTATTGCTTGCATAGAAAAGCCCTCTGGAATAATTTAGTTTAGCTTAGCTTGTGGAAAGCCAGGAGTGTAGGTGCCTTCTGACCTCAGGCACACCATATGCAGGGTCCAGAATGGAGAAGGCACACGTACAGGCCAGCCATTGGAAGGACTGCAGAATGGCAGTAATATGCATGCCCCATCTAGCTGCCTATAAGAGCCACGACATGGCACTCTGCACCAGCTGGATTTCTGAATTGGTTTGGTGGGGAGAGCAATGCACAGTGCACTACAGTAGTCTAGTCTCAGTGTCACCGTGGCATGGCCAGATGAGCTGATTCAAATTCAAAAAACCTTTAATGGCATAAAATGCTGATTCAAGAGTTGGCTAGGCTGAGTTGGCTTCCCTGCCAGATATTTCTGTCTCTGTGTTAACTTCCATTAAGTTACTTCCAACTTATGGCAACCCTAAGAACTTCCTATTGTTAACAACCTTGCTCAGGTCTTGCAAGCTGAGGGCCATGGGTTTCTTCATTGAATCAACCCATCACATGCTTGGTCTTCATCTTTTCCCAGCATTATTGTCTTTAGTTGTAGATTTTTCAGGCTGTATGGCTGTGGTCTTGGCATTGTAGAACCTGATGTTTTGCCAGCATCTGTGACTGGCATCTTCAGAAGTATAACACAGAAGGCTAGAGTTCTCTCTGTGAGAAGTGAGAAGAAGATGGTAGGCAAATATTTTATAACTACTCAGGAAGGTGGGGTAGGGCTGTCGGTCACTTCCGGGTTCCTGTCCTGCATCTCGACCTGTGTTATTAGTGACAGGTTGCTTCGGCGTGCCGCTGCGCCGGCCCCCTGGGCCCCACAACGATGGGACCGATGCCACAGGGACGGGCTCGAAACACTCTATAACCCCTCAAAAGAACAGCAGTCTAGCTCGCTTCCCCCGAGCCCTGCCGCTATAAGCCTCAAGGGGGCTCATTTTGCGGCATCTCCCGGCGGGAGGGTGGCACCCGCACGGGACGCATATCAAATGAAAGAGGGGGCGCAGGGCTATCAGAAACAGCCGGCAGAGGGAGTCGGGAGAGCACCCCACTGGGGGATCCACACCCCGAAAGTGATGAAGGTGGCGCAGATAGAGCCAACAGAGCAAACAGGACAAAATAAATAGGCTGCATTATGCAGCACAGTTGAGAAAGTGCCTTATCCCATATACTGATGAAGTATATACAGGATTTCAGAACAAAATTGTTTCCGGCGGTGATATTTGGGGGATTTTTGGGGATGTCACAGGAAGTGCTGTGAAGTCACTTCCTGTTTCCGGCAGTGGCATTTGGGGGAAATGATGTCATTTGGGGGAAATGATGTCACAGGAAGTGATGTCACTTCCCATTTCCGGCAGGTGACGCGGGGAAATGATGTCACAGGAAGTGATGTCACTTCCTGTTTCCTGTGGTGGCATGCCATCACCGGAAGTGACGTCACCGGAAGTGACGTCACTTCCTGTTTCCGGCGATGCGCGCGCTTCGCGCGCGCACACCCCTACCTCCCCCCCCCCCAACGTGTCCCTGGCTGGCCTTCAGACATTATGGTCACCCTAGAATCGGTCTCCATAGGGAATAACTGAGGACCCAGCAGACATTTCCCACCCTTCCTTCCCCCTGCTTTCTGATGACCCTGAAGCGGTTGGAGGGCCTCCAAACCAGGGGATCCCCTGCTTCCACCTGGGGATTGGCAACCCTAGTCTGGGACTTTTCTGTTTAGAAAGAGACAACTAAGGAGGGACATTATAGAGGGTTTATAAAATTTTGCATGGGGTGGGGAGAGTTGTTGAGGACTTAACACAATTAACAAACATAAAAACAATTTCAACAGGAAGGAAGAGAGTTTAAAAATGAATAGAGCATGGCTTCCAGTCCTGAAAAAACACAAAACAGCACTACAGATAAGATTAGAATTTCAATAGCCAATCCATACACAAAAGAATCCCCTCAGGAAAGCTCCTCCATTAACATGTCACAGACTGGGAGGCTCCCACAAGATAATGACTCAGCCCTACCCCACTTTCCTGAGTAGATACTTGCCTACCATCTTCTTCTCACTTTGACCCAGAGAGAACTCCAGTTTTCTGGGTTATACCTCTGAGGATGCCAGTTACAGTTGCTGGCGAAATGTCAGGTCTCACAATGCCAAGACCACAGCCACACAGCCCAGAAAATCTATAGCAAACAGGGCTTTTTTGGTAGAAAAAGCCCAGCAGGAACTCATTTGCATCTTAGGCCACACTCCATAATGTCACCACTGTTTTACATAGGGCTTTTTTGTAGAAAAAGCCAGAAGGAATTCATTTGCATATCAAGCCACACCTCCTGTTGCCAAGGCAGCCGGAACTGCGTTCCTGTGCTTTCCTGATAAAAAAAAAAGCCCTGATAACAACTAACGTTGAGGACTTTGTCTACTTCTCCCAAAATATTGGAACTCAAGATCATCCAATGAAGCTTATGGGCAGTGGGGTCAGGATGGACAAAAAGAAATACTGCTTCACACAAAGAGTGATTAAAACATGGGATTCACTGTCAGAGGTTGTGATGGCCAGAGGAGTAAACAGTTTTGAAAGGGGATTAATATTCCCTCTAAGCTGTGGAGTCTTGTGAGCAAAGATTCTATTGTTAGCTACTGGGATTAAAGCTGTGAGCTATTGCATAAATTAGTTTGCTCTGGGGCCATTTTTCCTGAGCTAAGACAAAAATGTGTGAGCTGGAGGCTAAAAAAACAGTGAGCTAGCTCACACTAACTGAGCTTAGAGGGAAGGGGATTAGTTACACTCATAGAGGAGAAGTCTATCAATGGCTACTGACCACAGTGACTGAGAAGAACCTACACGTTCATAGGTGGTCACCCTTTGAATCCCAGAGCCAGGCAGCAACCTCAGGGGAAGGCCTCGGCCTCTATGCCCAGCAGTTGGCCCTCCAGAGGAACTGGCTGGCCACTGTGTGAGACAGGATGCTGGACTAGATGGACCACTGGTCTGATCCAGCTGGGTGGTTCTGATGTTCTTATGAAGGCCTCAGCCTCTATGCCCAGCTGTTGGCCCTACAGAGGAACTGGCTGGCCACTGTGTGAGACAGGATGCTGGACTAGAGGGACCCCTGGTCTGATCCAGCAGGGCTCTTCTGATGTTCTTATGAAGGCCTTGGCCTCTATGCCCTGCTGTTGGCCCTTCAGAAGAACTGGCTGGCCACTGTGTGAGACAGGATGCTGGACTAGAGGGACCCCTGGTCTGATCCTGTAGGGCTCTTCTGATGTTCTTATGAAGGCCTTGGCCTCTATGCCCTGTTGTTGGCCCTCTAGAGGAACTGGTTGGCCACTGTGTGAGACAGGATGCTGGACTAGAGGGACCACTGGTTTGATCCTGCAGGGCTCTTCTGATGTTCTTATGAAGGCCTTGGCCTCTATGCCCTGTTGTTGGCCCTCTAGAGGAACTGGTTGGCCACTGTGTGAGACAGGATGCTGGACTAGAGGGACCACTGGTTTGATCCTGCAGGGCTCTTCTGATGTTCTTATGAAGGCCTCGGCCTCTATGCCAAGCAGTTGGCCCTCCATAGGAACTGCTTGGCCACTGTGTGAGACAGGATGCTGGACTAGATGGACCACTGGTCTGATCCAACTGGGTGGTTCTGATGTTCTTATGAAGGCCTCAGCCTCTATGCCCAGCTGTTGGCACTTCAGAAGAACTGGCTGGCCACTGTGTGAGACAGGATGCTGGACTAGAGGAACCCCTGGTCTGATCCTGCAGGGCTCTTCTGATGTTCTTATGAAGGCCTTGGCCTCTATGCCCTGTTGTTGGCCCTCTAGAGGAACTGGTTGGCCACTGTGTGAGACAGGATGCTGGACTAGAGGGACCCCTGGTCTGATCCAGCAGGGCTCTTCTGATGTTCTTATGAAGGCCTTGGCCTCTATGCCCTGCTGTTGGCCCTTCAGAAGAACTGGCTGGCCACTGTGTGAGACAGGATGCTGGACTAGAGGGACCCCTGGTCTGATCCTGTAGGGCTCTTCTGATGTTCTTATAAAGGCCTTGGCCTCTATGCCAAGCAGTTGGCCCTCCATAGGAACTGCTTGGCCACTGTGTGAGACAGGATGCTGGACTAGATGGACCACTGGTCTGATCCAGCTGGGTGGTTCTGATGTTCTTATGAAGGCCTCAGCCTCTATGCCCAGCTGTTGGCACTTCAGAAGAACTGGCTGGCCACTGTGTGAGACAGGATGCTGGACTAGAGGAACCCCTGGTCTGATCCTGCAGGGCTCTTCTGATGTTCTTATGAAGGCCTCAGCCTCTATGCCCTGTTGTTGGCCCTCTAAAGGAACTGGTTGGCCACTGTGTGAGACAGGATGCTGGACTAGAGGGACCACTGGTTTGATCCTGCAGGGCTTTTCTGATGTTCTTATGAAGGCCTCGGCCTCTAGGCCAAGCAGTTGGCCCTCCATAGCAACTGCTTGGCCACTGTGTGAGACAGGATGCTGGACTAGATGGACCACTGGTCTGATCCAGCTGGGTGGTTCTGATGTTCTTATGAAGGCCTCAGCCTCTATGCCCAGCTGCTGGCACTTCAGAAGAACCTGCTGGCCACTGTGTGAGACAGGATGCTGGACTAGAGGGACCCCTGGTCTGATCCTGCAGGGCTCTTCTGATATTCTTATGAAGGCCTCAGCCTCTATGCCCTGTTGTTGGCCCTCTAGAGGAACTGGTTGGCCACTGTGTGAGACAGGATGCTGGACTAGAGGGACCCTTACTGGTCTGATCCAACAGGGCTCTTCTGATGTTCTTATGAAGGCCTCAGCCTCTATGCCCAGCAGTTGGCCCTCCATTGGAACTGCTTGGCCACTGTGTGAGACAGGATGCTGGACTAGAGGGACCCCTGGTCAGTCCAGCAGGGCTCTTCTGATGTTCTTATGAAGGCCTTGGCCTCTATGCCCTGCTGTTGGCCCTTCAGAAGAACTGGTTGGCCACTGTGTGAGACAGGATGCTGGACTAGAGGGACCCTTACTGGTCTGATCCAACAGGGCTCTTCTGATGTTCTTATGAAGGCCTCAGCCTCTATGCCCAGCAGTTGGCCCTCCATTGGAACTGCTTGGCCACTGTGTGAGACAGGATGCTGGACTAGATGGATCATCTGATGGAGCAGGGCTCTTCTTACGTTCTTACAATCCCCGTGTGCAGCTGTGCTTGAAATGCACGTATTGTCCTCCGGGCACTGGGTGTTGTCAGCAAAGGAGGCTGGTCTCTGCCCAGAGGAGCTCACAGTCTTTAACATGTGCATGCACCTGAAAGCTTCTACCCAGAATGAAACATTGTTGGTCTTCAAGGTGCCTCAGGGCTCCGACTTTGTTCTGTTGCTTCAGTCCAACAACAACTGCCCACCTGAATCTATCTGTAATGTTGTTGGTTTAGTTTTTGCTGACTGCAAACATTTAATCAGAAGAGCCTCTGGCTAAAAACTTCAAAGAAATTAAAGCTCTGGGTTCCCCCTCTCCTTTCTTTTTTGAGGAGAGGTATTGATGGAATTGGCGAACTCAGGTCCTTTCGGCAGCTACCCGTGCAAACGTTGATGTTGGCAGAGAGTAGACGGCGTTGGCCACTGACCTGTTCTCTTCTCTCCCAAGGCCTTCACCTCTCGACCTCCCTCCACTGGGCGAGGAGGATGAGGACGTGGCCAAAGAACGGAAGAGGATTCTGATTGGCAAGCACCGGGAGGACATTGTGGTGCTCCACGACCTGACAAAGGTGACGCCACTGGTGGTGGTCTTGGCAGTAACCCATTTGAGTTTATATATATTTATATAAAAGCCCTGCAGCGCAGAGCGGTAAGCTGCAGTACTGCAGTCCAAGCACTGCTCACAGCAACCTGAGTCCAATCCTAGCCAAAGCTGGGTCCAGGTAGCTGGCCCAAGGTTGACTCAGCCTTCCATCCTTCTGAGATCGGTAAAATGAGTCCCCAGCTTGCTGGGGGAAAAGTGTAGATGACTGGAGAAGGCAATGGCAAACCACCCTGTAAAAAGTCTGATGCAACATCACCCCAGAGTTAGAAATGACTGGTGCTTGCACAGGAGACTATGTATGTATGTATGTATGTATATCTACATGTACATGTGTGTGTGTGTGTGTGTAGATAGATCCAAGAGGGCAACCGTGTTGGTCTGAAGCAGCTGAACAAAGCAGGAGTCAAGTTTCACCTTTAAGACCAACCATGTTTTTTTTGAGAACGTAAGCTTTTGTGTGCTCTCTAAGCACACTTTATCAGACGAGGGGATCAGGTATTTTGAATGTATATGTATGTGTGTATGTATATATATGAGTGTGTGTGTGTATATATGTATGCTACATATACATGTATATATGTGTGTGTGTGTGTATGTATGAGAATGATCAGTGGATAAAACTAAGGTTGTCCAAGTGAGCAGAGAGCCAGGACAAGTTAGTTTTAGTGCTGGGCAGAGTTGGGTATGTGGGGGAGCTGCTGGTGTGTGTGAAGCGCCCTCAAGTCGCAACTAGCTTATGGAGACCCCCGCAAGGGTTTTCAAGGCAAGAGACGACTGGAGGTAGTTTGCCATTACCTGCCTCTGCGTAGCAACCCTGGATTTCCTCGGTGTTCTCCCACCCCAGGACTAACCAGGGCTCATTCTGCTTAGCCTCTGAGATCTCACGAGATCGGGCTAGCCAGGCCCATCCAGGTCAAGACAGGCGCTGTTTGTAAAAGGTAAAGGTGGTCCCCCGTGCAAGCGCCAGTCGTTTCCGACTCTGGGGTGACGTTGCTTTCACAAGGTTTTCACGGCAGACTTTACGGGGTGGTTTGCCATTGCCTTCCCCAGTCATCTACACTTCCCCCCCCAGCAAGCTGGGGACTCATTTCACCGACCTCGGAAGGATGGAAGGCTGAGTCAACCTGGAGCCGGCTCCCTGAACCCAACTTCCGCCGGGATCGAACTCAGGTTGTGAGCAGAGCTTTGGACTGCAGTACTGCAGCTTTACCGCTCTGCGCCACAGGGCTCTTATATGGTGCTGTTTAGGGTTCCATAAGACAGGGGGTCAACAGAAATAATTTTACCACCACCACCACCCCCCAGCTTAAAAGATCTGTCATGCTTTTACTTCTCCTCCTCCACATACACACTCTCCTCCTCCATTTTATCCTCACAGCCATTCTGGGAAGCTGTTAAGATGAAAGTTTAATGCCCCAGCTGGGGTTGGTGCCCAGGTTTCTGCAGCCCAACGTCTAACCCCCCTCCCCCCCTGGGACACTGTGGCTTTTGGAACGTGCTGCAGTGTTGAGTTCAAGGCCAAAGCTATGGAGATGCCAGTCTCAGTGGTTTGGCAGGTATCAGAAATGCTTGCCACAGTGGTCTCATTTGTCTGTTCTGCTTGGCAGGCTTTAATCCAGGACTTTAAATTGGGGAAGGGGCATGGGTCAGTGGTAAAGCATCTGCTTGACATGCAAAAAGTGTGGGTTCTGGCACAAGCCTCTCTAGGTAGAACGACCGGGTCGGAGGTGCCATGAAAGCCCTGAGATTTTGCAGAGCAGCTGCCAGTCCACGTGGGCAATGCTCACCTGGAGGACCAGTGGTGTGGTTCAGTAGAAAGCAGCTTCATCCCTTCAAGCGCTCCCAAGAGGAATGGAGCAAAGGGGGAGGGGTGTTGGTCTCCAATTGATCAGTTATCCTGTCTCCAGGTTTACAGGGCTCGCAGCGTTTTAAAAAAACCAGCCGTGGATCGCCTGTGTGTGGGAATCCCTCCAGGAGAGGTAAGCTACCTGCCTTGCCCCAAAAGAGCTCCGGAATTATTAGGAAGGGAACTGAAAACAAATCAGCCAGTATGATGTAGAGTCAGTTTGATGTAGTGGTTAAGTGTGTGGACTCTTATCTGGGAGAACCGGGTTTGATTCCCCACTCCTCCACTTGCACCTGCTAGCATGGCCTTGGGTCAGCCATAGCTCTGGCAGAGATTGTCCTTGAAAGGGCAGCTGCTGTGAGAGCCCTCTCCAGCCCCACCCACCTCACAGGGTGTCTGTTGTGGGGGAGGAAGGTAAAGGAGATTGTGAGCCGCTTTGAGACTCTGTCCTTGAAAGGGCAGCTGTTGTGAGAGCCCTCTCAGCCCCACCCACTTCACAGGGTATTTGTTGTGGGGGAGGAAGGTAAAGGAGATTGTGAGCCGCTCTGAGACTCTTCGGAGTGGAGGGCGGGATATAAATCCAATAACTTCTTCTTCTTCTTCTTCTTCTTCTTCTTCTTCTTCTTCTTCTTCTTCTTCTTCTTCTTCTTCTTCTTCTTCTTCTTCTTCTTCTTCTTCTTCTTCTTCTTCATAATGCCCCTGTATAAATCGATGGTGCGGTCTCATTTGGAATACTGTGTACAATTCTGGTCACCGCACCTCAAAAAGGATATTATAGCATTGGAAAAAGTGCAGAAAAGGGCAATTAGAATGATTAAAGGTTTGGAACACTTTCCCTATGAAGAAAGGTTAAAACGCTTGGGGCTCTTTAGCTTGGAGAAATGTTCTGTGGGGTGACATGATAGAGGTTTACGAGATTATGCATGGGATGGAAAAAGTAGAGAAAGAAGTACTTTTCTCCCTTTCTCACAATACAAGAACTCATGGGCATGCAATGAAATTGCTGAGCAGACAGGTTAAAACAGATAAAAGGAAGTCCTTCACCCAAAGGGTGATTAACATGTGGAATTCACTGCCACAGGAGGTGGTGGCAGCTTCAAGAGGGGATTGGATAAAAATATGGAGGGGATTGGATAAAAATATGGAGCAGAGGTCCATCAGTGGCTATTAGCCACAGTATATATATGTGTGTGTGTGTGTATACACACGCACATATATTGGCCACTGTGTGACACAGAGTGTTGGACTGGATGGGCCATTGGCCTGATCCAACAGGGCTTCTCTTATGTTCTTATGTGACACAGAGTGTTGGACTGGATGGGCCATTGGCCTGATCCAACAGGGCTTCTCTTATGTTCTTATGTGACACAGAGTGTTGGACTGGATGGGCCATTGGCCTGATCCAACAGGGCTTCTCTTATGTTCTTATGTGACACAGAGTGTTGGACTGGATGGGCCACTGGCCTGATCCAACATGGCTTCTCTTATGTTCTTATGTGACACAGAGTGTTGGACTGGATGGGCCATTGGCCTGATCCAACATGGCTTCTCTTATGTTCTTATGTGACACAGAGTGTTGGACTGGAGGGGCCATTGGCCTGATCCAACAGGGCTTCTCTTATGTTCTTATGTGACACAGAGTGTTGGACTGGATGGGCCATTGGCCTGATCCAACAGGGCTTCTCTTATGTTCTTATGTGACACAGAGTGTTGGACTGGAGGGGCCATTGGCCTGATCCAACATGGCTTCTCTTATGTTCTTATGTGACACAGAGTGTTGGACTGGAGGGGCCATTGGCCTGATCCAACAGGGCTTCTCATGTTCTTATGTGACACAGAGTGTTGGACTGGAGGGGCCACTGGCCTGATCCAAAATGGCTTCTCTTATGTTATTATGTGACACAGAGTGTTGGACTGGATGGGCCATTGGCCTGATCCAACATGGCTTCTCATGTTCTTATGTGACACAGAGTGTTGGACTGGATGGGCCACTGGCCTGATCCAACATGGCTTCTCATGTTCTTATGTGACACAGAGTGTTGGACTGGATGGGCCATTGGCCTGATCCAACATGGCTTCTCTTATGTTCTTATGTGACACAGAGTGTTGGACTGGATGGGCCATTGGCCTGATCCAACATGGCTTCTCATGTTCTTATGTGACACAGAATGTTGGACTGGATGGGCCATTGGCCTGATCCAACATGGCTTCTAATGTTCTTATGTGACACAGAGTGTTGGACTGGATGGGCCACTGGCCTGATCCAAAATGGCTTCTCTTATGCTCTTATGTGACACAGAGTGTTGGACTGGATGGGCCATTGGCCTGATCCAACATGGCTTCTCATGTTCTTATGTGACACAGAGTGTTGGACTCGATGGGCCATTGGCCTGATCCAACATGGCTTCTCATGTTCTTATGTGACACAGAGTGTTGGACTGGAGGGGCCACTGGCCTGATCCAAAATGGCTTCTCTTATGTTCTTATGTGACACAGAGTGTTGGACTGGAGGGGCCACTGCCCTGATCCAAAATGGCTTCTCTTATGTTCTTATGTGACACAGAGTGTTGGACTGGATGGGCCATTGGCCTGATCCAACATGGCTTCTCATGTTCTTATGTGACACTGAGTGTTGGACTTGATGGGCCACTGGCCTGATCCAACATGGCTTCTCATGTTCTTATGTGACACAGAGTGTTGGACTGGATGGGCCATTGGCCTGATCCAACATGGCTTCTCATGTTCTTATGTGACACAGAGTGTTGGACTGGAGGGGCCATTGGCCTGATCCAACATGGCTTCTCATGTTCTTATGTGACACAGAGTGTTGGACTGGAGGGGCCATTGGCCTGATCCAACATGGCTTCTCATGTTCTTATGTGACACAGAGTGTTGGACTGGAGGGGCCATTGGCCTGATCCAACATGGCTTCTCATGTTCTTATGTGACACAGAGTGTTGGACTGGAGGGGCCACTGGCCTGATCCAAAATGGCTTCTCATGTTCTTATGTGACACAGAGTGTTGGACTGGATGGGCCACTGGCCTGATCCAACATGACTTCTCTTATGTGACACAGAGTGTTGGACTGGAGGGGCCACTGGCCTGATCCAACAGGGCTTCTCTTATGTTCTTATGTGACACAAAGTGTTGGACTGGATGGGCCACTGGCCTGATCCAACAGGGCTTCTCTTATGTTCTTATGTGACACAAAGTGTTGGACTGGATGGGCCACTGGCCTGATCCAACAGGGCTTCTCTTATGTTCTTATGTGACACAGAGTGTTGGACTGGATGGGCCATTGGCCTGATCCAACAAGGCTTCTCTTATGTTCTTATGCTGGTTCAAACCAAGGAGGGTCTATCTCTTTTCAACAAGTGGAAAGCCCAGAAACACACATGCTGGGTCAGAAGTCTTTCCCCTGTCGTTTGACCCCCATACTCAGAGGGTGACTGCTTCTGAATATGGACGCTGTGTTTCGCTACTTCCAGGAATGGTATTGATAGACCTACAGGAAGGCCTTCTTTACCCAATGAGGGATTAACATGAGGAATTCACTGCCACAGGAAGTGGTGATAACTACAAGCATAGCCACCTTCAAGAGGGGATTGGATAAACGTATAGAGTAGAGGTCCATTAGTGGCTATGAGCCACAAGGTATAGATGGAACACTCTGTCTGGGATGGTGATGCTCTGTGTTCTTGGTGCTTGAGGGGTGACAGCGGGAAGGCTTCTGGAGTTCTGGCCCCACTGGTGGTCCTCCTGATGGCACCTGGTTTTTTGGCCACTGTGTAACCCAGAGTGTTTGACGGAATGGGCCACTGGAGCACAATAACCAAGTGCCGTTCGGGGTTGCAATTTTTCTTGCAGTGGATTGTGGGAAAGAGATGCCTGCCCTGCAAAAACTAGCATGGAAGCCGCTGGAATTGCTTAGGTGCTGTCACAACTTCTCTTTTTAATTTGTGTAGTGCTGCCCCCGGGAATTTTTCCCCAAACACTTCATTTAATGTTCCCAACTCGATTTGTGCTCAAGCTGTAAGGCTTCTTCGTTGGACTATGTAGCCCTATGTAGGCTATGATTTTAAAATCATACGACTCCAGGTTAATATAAAACAAAACAAAACTTTATTTTGGACTTTATTTGTATAATAATCGTATTGGTTTCAGGATGTTTATAGCTTAATTGTTCAGCGAATAATAATAACTTCTGACTGAAGTGTCATTCTTTCACCTCACACACTCCTCACTCTCAAATCCTCCTTTCTCTTTCTAACCCAACTTTCTAACCCAACTTTCTAACCCAGCTTCTGTATCTCACAGTCCTATAATATTCTGACAACATTAGATTTTGGCTCTCTATGTAGCCCTAATATGCCTTCTAAGTCAGGGATCCCCAACCCCCGGGTCGTGGACCAGTACTGGTCCATAGCCTGCTGGCAACTGGCCATGAGTTGTATAATTGTTTCATTATATATTACAATGTAATAATAAGAATAAGACTTTGGATTAATAACCTGCCCTCCACTTCAAATTTTAGAGTCTCAGAGCGGTCCACAATCTCCTTTACCTTCCTCTCCCACAACAGACACTCTGTAAGGTGGATGGGGCTGAGAGAGCTCTCCCAGAAGCTGCCTTTTCAAGGACAGCTCTGTGAGAGCTATGGCTGACCCCAGGCCATTCCAGCAGCTCCAAGTGGAGGAGTGGGGAATCACACCCGGTTCTCCCAGATAAGAGTCTGCACACTTAACCACTACACCAAACTAATAGAAATAAATAATAATAATAATAATAAATTTTATTTATATCCCGCCCTCCCCACCTCGGCAGGCTCAGGGCGGCTAACAGCATTTTAGGGCGGCTAACAGCATTTTAAGGGCAGCTAACAGCATTTTAGCGTAAAATGCACAATTGTATCATCCCGAAACCATCATTCCCTCCCACCCCCCACCCCCCCCCGTCCGTGGAAAAATTGTCTTCCACAAAACCAGTCCCTGGTGCCAAAAAGGTTGGGGACCACTGCTCTAAGTAGTCCTATTTGTCTTCTTTAAAACCTTAATGCCTTTCATAGCACTATATGGGATTCTAAATCAGAGGACTGCTTCTCAGACTCTGCAGACTGCTGACTGACACAACTGGCAGTTAACTGCTGTCCCTCTGCTGAGAGTTCACTGCTGGCTGACTTCACTCTCTCTCTGACCAATTTCGCACTAGGGCTTGTTCTGAGTGGAGAGCCCTTTTGATCCCGGTGCTTCTCTCTGTTTTCGCACAAGTTGTCCTGGAGGAGCGAGTTGGTGTGCAGTTCTCCCGCGGCAAGCAGAAACTGCTTGGAAGAGGATCTTGCTTGCTGTGGAAGAACACTGCGCCAACTCGCAGCTCCGGGGGCAACTTGTGCGAAAATGGAGAGAAGCCCCGGGAGCAAAAGGGCTATCCATCCAGAACACGCCTAGTTAGAAATTGGTTTCTCCCTCTCCACACATACATACTTAGCTCTACCCACACCCTCTCAGTCATCAACCAGTCACCTCATTCACTCATTCCTCCTCTTCCACCTCCCTTTCTCTACTGCAACTTGACAAAAATTAAAGAAATACAAAAATATAAATTCAAATCATTGCAGGTGCATCTGACAAAATGGGCTGTGGCCTGTGGAACTTTCTGCCACAAGACTTTTGCCAGTCTTTAAGGTGCCCCTCTGCATGAGTGGAACAAGAGGCAGGAGTCCCATCTGGTCCGTCCCATTGTTCTCCAAGAAATCCAATGGGATGGTGGTGCGATGTCCGGAGGGGGAGGCCAAGAGTGTGGTGGTGGGGCAGTTCACCTTCAAACTTGTAGCTCTTCGATTCCTTCTCTGCAGTGCTTTGGCCTTCTGGGTGTGAACGGTGCCGGAAAGACAACAACTTTCAAAATGTTGACCGGGGACGTAGACGTGACTATGGGAGATGCATTTTTGAAAGGATATAGGTAAGTGGAGTTCCTGGCATGTGTATAGAATGGAATAGATCTGGAAGATTGTGTTTCGGAATGGTTTCCTTTTTTATTTTTTTTCAAAAAACACCTTCCCTGCAAAAAGAAATCCAGCACCACAAGCAAAGGAGAAGGAAGAAGGGAGATCTTTCCCCCTTGGTGTGCTAGTTTTCTCTTTTGCAAGAAGCAAAGAGACATTCAAAGCAGGATTCAAGGCACTGCCACCCAGAGTGGTACCGCCTCTTACAGCCTCAGCTCATGACCATCCTGTTCTCCTGCATGTAGGAACCGGGAGTAAGCCCAGTTGGCTTATGAGCTGTGGCTCAGTGGGAGGGGCTGTGGCTGAGTGGTAGAGGACCTGCGAGGCATGCAGAAGGTCCCCGGATCAATCCCAGGTGTCTCCAGGACCAGGCAGTAAGAGATATGAAGGACCTCTGCCTGAGACCCTGTTTCTGTATTCCAGGACTGTATTCAGCCTGTATGGTGTAGTGGTTAAGCGTGCGGACTCTTATCTGGGAGAACCAGGTTTGATTCGCCACTCCTCCACTTGCAGCTGCTGGAATGGCCTTGGGTCAGCCATCGCTCTGGCAGAGATTGTCCTTGAAAGGGCAGCTTCTGTGGGAGCTCTCTCAGCCCCACCCACCTCACAGGGTGTCTCTTGTGGGGGGGAGATAAAGGAGATTGTGAGCCGCTCTGAGATTCGGAGCGGAGGGCAGGATATAAATCCAATAGCTTCTTCTTCTTCTGCATTCCTTTTTGAAACAGCAGGCGACTGGGGAATTCTGATGGAGAGTTATGGCCACAACCACAAAACGGCTGCCACTGCATAGTGGCCAGCTGTGGGTTGGGGAATTAGGCAGCAGACTCTTGGTAGGGTGGAGTTGGGGAGGGGAGAGAGCTCAGTAAGGTTCATTTGCCATAAAGTCGCCCCTCTGAAGCTGCCATTTTCTCTAAGGGAACGGATCTCTACAGTCTGGAGATCAGTTATAATTTTGGTGGGATTTAGGGTTGCCAAGTCCAATTCAAGAAATATCTGGGGACTTTGGGGGCGGAGCCAGGAACAAGGGTGTGACAAGCATAACTGAACTCCAAGGGAGTTCTGGCCATCACATTTAAAGGGACAGCACACTTTTTAAAATGTCTTCCTTCCATAGGAAATAATGAAGGATAGGGGCACCTTCTTTTGGGGCTCATGGAATTGGACCCCCTGGTCCAATCGTTTTGAAACTTGGTGGGTACTTTGGGGAGAGGCACTATATACTATACGGAAAATTTGGTGCCTCTACCTCAAAAAACAGCTCCCCCAGAGCCCCTGAAACCTCCAGATCAATTCCCCATTATACCCTATGAGAATTGATCTCCACATAGGGAATAATGAAGTACTGAGCAGACGTTTCCCTCCACCCCCCCCCACCCCCCGTTTTTGGTGACTCTGAAGTGAGGGATTGGCCTCTCTACTCACGAGTCGCTGCCAACTTCTTCCAAGTAACACAGACACACCATCCCAAGGGGAAGCCTTTCCAATCGGGGACTGAAGCCTCCGGAGGTGCGAAAGGCACATGGTCCTCTGGGGGCAGGGCTTCCCCCCTGCCGGCCAGCTGCTTGGGGGCGGGAAGGAGTCTGGGAAAGCGGAAGAACCCCCGCTGGGACCTGGGGATTGGCAAGCCTAGTGGGATTCTAGGCCCCACCAGGAGGTTGGCGCCCTGACTGCTTCAGGAAGTGACTCCAACCACAAAATGTCAGGGAGGGAGGTGATGCATAACTCTAACAGGGACTCTTCAGCATTTCAGCAGAAGCTCCGTTTAACGCTTTGGCATCAGGAAGCAATTTTTCTCCAGGCCAGTTTGGCCAGGGGTCCTGGAGGTTTTTTGCCATCTTCTGGGCAAGGAACAGGGGGCACTGGGTGTGTATGTGTGAGAGGGAGGTCTTTGTGAATTTCCTGCATTATGCAAGGGACTGGACTAGCTGGCCCTGGAGGCCCCTTCCAACTCTACAATTCTAGGATACCTTTTAAAACGAACATGTTTTGTGTTAAAATATTTTTTTGCATACATGTGCCGTACCTTCAGTCACATGGTGAAGATCCTTGTGCTGTGGTGGCAGCTGTTCCCAAAGCAACGTCTTGAAGATCTGGAGACCAATCAGAACCCTCCCTGGGCAAAAGCCCCATCTATCCCCACCCACTTTCTACAAAATTTTGTGGGTGGCAAGAAAGATGTTGGCAGGTGCCCTGGTGCTTGTGGGCACCCTGCTCTGTTCTTCCTCCTTATTTACATCAATCCTCTTTGTGGATCATTTGTTCAAGAACCAGGGCCGGGGCGAGGGTTTTTGTTGCCCTAGGCAAGCTGCCCACTAGTATCCCCCCAAAAAAGAATTGTAGGAGAAATGAAGAAGCTTGAAACTATTTACGTTTTTAATATGCAGTTTTTTATTTTAAATTTAATTTTTTTTTTCTTTTAGCCGTTTTAACCTGTCTGCTCAGCAATTTCATCGAATGCCCATGAGTTCTTGTATTGTGAGAAAGGGAGAAAAGTACTTCTTTCTCTACTTTCTCCATCCCATGCATTATCTTGTAAATCTCTATCATGTCACCCCGCAGTCGACGTTTCTCCAAGCTAAAGAGTCCCAAGCGTTTCAACCTTTCTTCATAGGGAAAGTGCTCCAGCCCTTTAATCATTCTAGTTGCCCTTTTCTGCACTTTCTCCAATGCTATAACATCCTTTTTGAGGTGCAGCGACCAGAACTGCACACAGTACTCCAAATGAGACCGCACCATCAATTTATACAGGGGCATTATGATACTGGCTGATTTGTTTTCAATTCCCTTCCTAATAATTCCCAGCATGGCGTTGGCCTTTTTTATTGCAAACGCACACTGTCTTGACATTTTCAGTGAGTTATCTACCACGACCCCAAGATCTCTCTCTTGGTCAGTCTCTGCCAGTTCACACCCCATCAACTTGTATTTGTAGCTGGGATTCTTGGCCCCAATGTGCATTACTTTGCACTTGGCCACATTGAACCGCATCTGCCACGTTGTAGCCTACTCACCCAGCCTCAGCAGATCCCTTTGGAGTTCCTCACAATCCTCTCTGGTTCTCACCACCCTGAACAATTTAGTGTCATCCGCAAATTTGGCCACTTCACTGCTCACTCCCAACTCTAAATCATTTATGAACAAGTTAAAGAGCATGGGACCCAGTACCGAGCCCAGCGGCACCCCACTGCTTACCGTCCTCCACAGTGAAGACTGCCCATTTATACTCACTCTCTGCTTCCTATTACTTAGCCAGTTTTTGATCCACAAGAGGACCTGTCCTTTTACTCCATGACTCTCAAGCTTTCTAAGGAGCCTTTGATGAGGAACTTTATGAAAAGCTTTCTGGAAGTCAAGGTAAACAACATCTATCGGGTCTCCTTTGCCCACATGTTTGTTCACCCCCTCAAAGAAATGTAACAGGTTAGTGAGGTAAGATCTTCCCTTAAAGAACCCATGCTGAGTCTTCCTCAATAACCCGTGTCCATCAATGTGCCTACTCATTCTGTCCTTGATACCAACTTTCCCGGTATTGAAGTCAGACTGACTGACCTGCAATTTCCCAGATCTCCTCTGGAACCCTTTTTAAAGATGGGGGTGACATTTGCTACCTTCCAGTCCTCAGGAACGGAGGCAGATTTCAATGAAAGATTACAGATTTTTGTTAGAAGATCCACAAGTTCAACTTTGAGTTCTGTCAGAACTCTCGGATGTATGCCATCTGGACCCGGTGATTTATTAGTTTTTAATTCGTCCATCAGTTGTAGGACCTCCTCTTTTGTCACCTCAATCTGACTCAGGTCTTTCAACACCCCTTCCAAAATTAGTGGTTCTGGGGCAGGCAAAAAGTTCTCATCTTCCACGGTGAAGACGGAGGCAAAAAATTCATTTAGCTTCTCAGCCATTTCCCTATCCTCCTTCAGTAATCCTTTTACCCCATGGTCATCCAAGGGCCCCACTGCCTCCCTGGCTGGTTTCCTACTTCTAATATATTTGAAGAAATTTTTTATTGTTGGTCTTTATGTTTTTTGCAATATGCTCCTCATAGTCCCTTTTTGCCTGCCTGATCACAGTCTTGCATTTGATTTGCCACAGCCTGTGTTCCCTTTTACTAATCTCACTTGGACTGGTTTTCCACCACTTAAAGGAGTCCTTCTTACCTTTTACAGCTTCCATTACTTTGTTTGTTAACCATGCAGGCCTTTTCTTATGCCTGTTTGTGCCTTTCCTAACTTGTGGTATGTATTTTATCTGAGCTTCTAGGATTATAGTTTTAAATAGTCTCCAAGCTTCCCCAAGGGTTTTGACCGTATTTACCTTTCCTTTCAGTTTCCTCCTCACATGCCTCCTCATCTCAATGAATTTACCCCTTTTAAAGTTAAATGTGGTTGTGGCGGTCTTTTTGGGCAACTCCCTATTTATACAAATGGTGAAATCAATAACATTATGGTCACTGCTCCCAAGCAGCGCAATCACTTTTACATCTCTCACCAAGTCTTGGGCAAATCCAGGATCGCCCCACCCCTGTAAGGTTCTGAGACCATCTGCTCCATAGCACAGTCATTGAGAGCATCAAGAAACTCAATCTCTTTCTCTCGACCAGAACACATATTGACCCAATCAATCTGCGGGTAGTTAAAATCACCTATTACGACACAGTTTTTACGTTTCGCCTCTATATTTAAGCCTTCCATCATATTATAATCATCCTCTATCTTTTGATTTGGTGGGCGATAACAAACTCCCATAGTTAAATTTCCTTTTGGGCCCTCTATTTCAACCCAAAGCATTTCTAAAAGGGAATCTAATTCTCTGACCTCAGTCTTACTGGACCGTATATCCTCTCTGACATACAGAGCCACCCCACCTCCAACCCTTCCTTCCCTATCCTTCCGATATAACATATCCAGGAATCACCGTGTCCCACTGATTCTCCTCATTCCACCAAGTTTCTGAAATTCCCACAATGTCTATGTTTTCTCCCAACACTAAACATTCCAATTCACCAATTTTACTTCAAACACTTCTAGCATTTGCATACAAACATCTATAATTTCCCAGGCAAGCTAGGCCCGCCACCTTCCTCCTGCCGTCTCGAGACTCTGGCAGACAGTCCATACTGTTTGTCACCATCACAGTGGACAACTCTGATCCATTACCCGGTAGAAAAATAGCAGCCAACCCTTCATCTCTTTGAGACGAGTCCTCCCGAACCAGAGACATTTCATCTCCTGTCGGCTTTCCCCCAAGATTTAGTTTAAAAACTGCTCTGCCACCTTTTTGATTTTAAGCGCCAGCAGCCTGGTTCCATCCGGGAACAAGTGGAAACCGTCTCTTTTGTACAGCTCCCGCTTGTTCCAGAAAGCATCCCAGTGCCTAACAAACTTAAACCCTTCCTCCTTACACCATCGTCTCATCCACACATTGAGACTTCTAATTTGTGCCTGTCTCTCCTGCCCTGTACGTGGAACAGGTAGCACTTCTGAGAAGGCTACCTTGGAGGTCCTGGCCTTAAGTCTCCCACCTAGCAGCCTAAATTTTTCCTCCAGGACCTCACAACTGCATTTCCCCACATCGTTGGTGCCAACATGCACCACGACCACAGGCTCCTCCCCAGCATTGTCTATCAGCCTATCTACTACACGCGTAACGTCCGCTACCTTTGCACCAGGCAGGCAAGTCACCATACGGTCAATACGCGGTTTTGCCACCCAGCTGTCTACTTGCCTAAGGATCGAATCACCAACTACCAAAAAACCCCCTCTCCCCCTGCCCAGGGATGGTTCCTTGGCGCGAAAGGATTCCCGCTCACCAACCAAAGAAGAGGTCCCTTCTGAGGGCACATTCCCCTTATCCTCAGCACGGTGCCCTGTTCCCTCTCGACCCTCACGCTCTCTGGCAGCAACGGGGCTGCTACATTCAGAGCGGGGCTCATCTAATACGCCCCCGAGAGTCTTCCCCAAGTGCCTAGCTGACCGTCTCTGCTTCTCCAGGGCAGTCACCTCGGCCTCAAGGGTACGAACTCGTTCCCTGAGAACCAGGAGCTCCTTGCATCGAGCACACACCCAAGACTTCTGTCCTTTGGGCAGATAGTCATACATGTGACGCTCAGTGCAAAACACTGGAAAGCCCCCACCCCCCTGCTGGCATTCTAACATATATATACAGTCCTCTTTAAATGCTGTTTGTTTAAGTGGCTCCCCTTTTGGAGGGTCAATTTACCTTATTGGGAGAACAAGGAAATCAGGGATCTGGGTTCCTGGTCCTTAGGGAGCCCCTAGGCGAAGAGCCACAGGCCAAGAGCCCTTTCGCTCTCTGGCAAGGTGCAGCTTAAAATGCAAAGAGGGTGGGGCAGAGGCACTCCTAAGCAATCAGAGCAAGATGCTCTGCTACTGGGCTGTGGCTCCCACCCCAGGGCTCTGTTAAAGTAGAGTAGGAAGGATGAGCGGCAGCAAACAACTTCAATAGGAGCCAGTTTCTAGAAGCTGTCATTGGCTCTTCTTCAGCTTTTACAATTTATCCCTGCCGGGCTCCGAGGTCCACGGGTGCCATCCGCTTTTGCATTTCTGTAACAGACCTGGGTAACGCAAAACTGGCTGGGCAGTGCCTGTGCTCCGTGCAGCCTGCTTTCCATTGGGGAAGCACACAAGCTGCGCGTGGAGAGAGGGGGCACCTGACCATGCCCCCAGGCAGCCCTGTAGCTAGGAGCCATGAGGGGAAGGGGCAATGGGGGGGCCGCAGGGGGAGCGGGCCATTTAAATAATTCAGGAGGCTGGTGACTGCTCCTGCCGTGGGTCCTATGCTATTTGGACCCCACCAATCAGCTGGTTTGTGGGCCCTTTAAATGGCATGGGAGTGGCAGCGGCTGCTCCTAGGTGTCTCTCCCACCCAATTTAAATTGCACAGAAGAGAGGGGTAGCCTGGGGGTGAGCCCCCCCCCCAAAAAAAAAAACTGTCAGGGGGCCAGGTCCCGTGGACCCCTGATTAGGTATGGGCCTGCTGCCAAGCCAGGTGGCACCTAGGCAGTCGCCTACTTGGCCTACTCCCACGCACCGGCCATGTCAAGAACTCTCCTGCCTTGGCTAATTTCTCTCTACCCCTCCCCCCTCCCATTGCACAGCGTGCTGAATGATTTGCAGTCTGTCCACGAAAACCTGGGCTACTGTCCCCAGTTTGATGCCATCAACGACTTTCTTACGGGTCGGGAGCACCTCCAGTTCTACTGCCGCCTACGTGGGATCCCGGAGAGCGCAATTCCCAGGGTAAGAGCAAGGTTTTCTATGTGGGGGCACCAAAGTCCAGTTGCAGTGAGGACCAGAAGGCACTCTGCACATCCTAAGGGTGGCCAGGTCCTCCCCCTAGTGATCGGGTGAAAGAGATGAAGTATGCAAAACGGGGCCTTTTCAGTGGTGACTTGCTTCAAATTGTGGAACTCTTTGCCACAGGAAGTTCATCCTACTCCTTCGCTTCTGATCTTTCAGACTTCAGCTGAGATTATTTTGTTACTATGGGCAGTTTCAGTACTGCTCTTGGCTCTTTTTAGATGGCTGGTTATACGGGATGTTTTAATTTGGGTGATTTTTGTTCCTGGATCTCTGTTGCTGCAATTATTTGCCTTGTCATAAGAACATAAGAGAAGCCATGTTGGATCAGGCCAATGACCCATCCAGTCCAACAATCTGTGTCACACAGTGGCCAAAAAACCCAGGTGCCGTCAGGAGGTCCACCAGTGGGGCCAGGACACTAGAAGCCCTCCCACTGTGCCCCCCTCAAGCCCCAAGAATACAGAGCATCACTGCCCCAGACATAAGAACATAAGAGAAGCCATGTTGGATCAGGCCAATGACCCATCCAGTCCAACAATCTGTGTCACACAGTGGCCAAAAAACCCAGGTGCCGTCAGGAGGTCCACCAGTGGGGCCAGGACACTAGAAGCCCTCCCACTGTGCCCCCCCTCAAGCCCCAAGAATACAGAGCATCACTGCCCCAGACATAAGAACATAAGAGAAGCCATGTTGGATCCGGCCAATGGCCCATCCAGTCCAACAATCTGCGTCACATAAGAACATAAGAGAAGCCCTGTTGGTTCAGGCCAATGGCCCATCCAGTCCAACAATCTGCGTCACATAAGAACATAAGAGAAGCCATGTTGGATCAGGCCAATGGCCCATCCAGTCCAACAATCTGTGTCACACAGTGGCCAAAAAACCCAGGTGAATGATTTTGTTAAAGTTACTTTATTCACCCCAGAGGAGCTTTAGTTAGTATGCTGTCAAGAAAAAAAGAGGGACATCCTCTTACTTTTGCACACAAAAGGATGTTCAGAATAAAACCCCTTTTGTGTATCACATTCTTAGGTAGGTCATCTTGCATTCAGCCTTGGCTTCTTTTGGGGTAAATACAGTAATTGGTCACGTAGTGTAGCAGTTAGAGCCTTTGGACTAGGAACTGGTGGATGCGGATTCAAATCCCTCCGCTACCATGAAGTGCATCTGGTGACCTCAGGCCAGCCACCCGCTCCAAACCCAGCCTCACAAGGATGTTGTGAAATAGCAGTTTTCGAGTTAAATTCCTCCTGGCATGTACAAGAGGAACCCCCGCCCTCCTTACCCAGTTATGACATATTTTCTGCAAATTTGGCTGAAGTTACAGTCCAGCAGTCTGTCAAGAGGAGCATTTGCAAAAGCTGTGTTTATGGAATATGGCTCCTCCGTCAGTGGCTTAATGAAGCCTCCGCGTCCTGAAGTAGACTGCCTTGGAGGATCAGTTTGCTGGGGGCTTTGGCCTCTGCATCCTACCTTGTGACTGGTCCTGCAGGGCTTCTTGCTGTCAAGTGCGCTATTTTCTGTAACGTGATTTTCTTTCAGACACAAAGCAGGTCACCAGCTCTCTTCTCTCCCCCCTTATTTACAACCATTGGGCAAGTAATAAATCCATCTGGCCCAAGGATGTTTATGCTACAGCCTGGCTGGTAGTACTTTCAAGTTGCCTCTCCCACAGGTTCACACAGACAACTCTTATCTGCTTCCAGAATAGTTTGAGGATAGGAGATGTTTCTAATAGCCTAAATTCCTTAGTAATAAAATAGATAGTTGTTTAGCAACCTTTGAACCCGTGACTCAATTATGCATCTGTATGGTAACCTTTGAAGATATCCTATATAGCCACTGTGTATACGTCATTACTCCCAAGGCTTGTGTCCTTGGTATAGCTCCTGAGTTTCTAACAATAAAACATCTTTAATTTAAAACAAAAGACTGCTTATTGAGAAATATCGATGTTTGACATTTGCATGTTCTCATGACCATGCTGTTTTCCTCGTCGCCCCCCCCCCCCCCCCCGGTCCAGGTGGTTCAGTCAGGGATAGCCAGTCTTGGCCTAACGCAGTACGCAGACAGACCTGCTGGCCAGTACAGCGGCGGGAACAAACGCAAGCTGTCCACAGCCATCGCCCTCATTGGAGCACCGTCTGTCATCTTCCTGGTCAGTGACATCATTTGCAGGACAGAATTTGGGGAATGGCCTTCCTCTGGCTTAGAAGACCCCTCATAGACTGAATCTTCTCTTTCCACGGGGCGGGTTTTGCTTGCAGGATGAACCGACGACTGGGATGGACCCACGAGCCAAGCGTTCCCTGTGGAACTGCATCCTGGGCATGATTAAGGGCGGCAGATGTGTGGTGCTCACGTCGCACAGGTAAGAGCCGAACCCAATGGGCTCACCTGGACAGGGAGTGTGGCTCTCTCCGAGGCAACTTTAGTTTGTTAGCTATGTTGAGAGTTTCTCCCTGCGTAGTGTTGCGAGGCTGTCACCTGGACAAGTGGGAGATCCCTCTTCGATAAAAGACTGGGTCAGAAATGGTGATAGATGTGTGTCCCCGTCAGAGGTTATCCACACACCCACTGGTGTCAAGTCTGCTTCAACTCTGGTCAAGTCTGTGTTCCATCTTTGGTTCAAGGGGAAGCATTCTGGGTAAAAGCCACACTGTATGCCAATGCTGCTAGCTCGAACTCTCCTCTCCCCCCTCCCTTCCTTTGTTATGTAGCTTTGCTTTGAAATGGGAATATGTGAAAGAGATTGTGGTGCCTTCTCAGGCTGGGCACCGGGGGAGGTTTCTCGCCCAAGGCCAACAGGCCTGAGAACGAAATTGTAACATCAATGTGTGAATGTGCCCTGCATAGTACTCCCTCCCTAAAGAATCCCTTTGAAGTATACCTTATATGATTACACTTTGCTGTATGTTCCTTAGTCTTCCAATCTCTCCGAGCAGTCGAGAACAATGATATCAATAAACTAGAAACTTTTTTATCGAAAGGTCTCGTTATTGAATCAGCCGACTTGACAACTGGTTTGTTTTTCCAACAACTGAAGCCTTGATTGTGGCTGGATTAAAATTCTTATTGAGACATCTATCAACGTTTAAGATTTACATTGGCCACAGGACTGTCGGAGCGCACGAGCACTTTAATCCACCGCGAGAGGAGCGGCAGGATCGTCTCTCTAAATCTTTGAAAGTCTTCTGAAGCAACGATGTACTTTAGGACTTTAATGAATGGTTCACTGTAATTTATGAGTAGTGCTATTAACTGTATTGTTACGAATATGATCTTATAGATGCTGTAGAGATGAGCGTTTTGTAGAATTACTAAATTTCCCATGAAATTGTTTTGGTTGCTGCTTTTGGAATTCTGTTTAAAGCATTAGAAATTGTATTTATTGTTTTTCATGATTTCTCACCTGGAGATTGGCAACCCTAACTGGGACTCATCTCTAGTGTTTTCCTGGCGACTGATTCTGGGTGTTGCCTTCCAGGCCGTTGACTCAGGGTGCATTCACACGACACTAAATAATGCATTTTGCAACTGGATTTTTGCGGTGTAAGAGTAGCAAAAATCCAGTTGCAAAATGCATCACATAGTGTAGTGTGAATGCACCCTCCGTCTTTGCTACAGTCTATGCTACTTATCCCCCTGGCTCTTGTCTGGGAATTAGGTCCGAAGGAGATGGTTTGAAGAAAAAAAAAGGAAGGGATGGGGGGGATTAAAAGAGGTGAGCCGTGCCTGTCTTTAATTCCTTTCGGATCTCTTCCATTTCCTCTGGCAGCATGGAGGAATGCGAGGCGCTCTGTACCAGAATGGCCATCATGGTGAGCGGCTGTTTCCGATGCCTGGG
Source organism: Heteronotia binoei (assembly GCF_032191835.1). Lineage (NCBI taxonomy): Eukaryota > Metazoa > Chordata > Lepidosauria > Squamata > Gekkonidae > Heteronotia > Heteronotia binoei. The sequence continues at coordinate 64,398 of NW_026800084.1, forward strand.
GAGCGTGCAGCATCTGAAGAACAGGTATTTATTCTGTGGACTCATTTTTAATTCCTTTTTTACCCGCTCTTCCTTTCCTAAAGCAGCTCCCATCATTCTCCTGCCCTCCATTTTATCCTCACAACGACCCTGTGAGGACTATTAGGCTGTGATGCTGCAACTGGCCCAGGGTCACCCAGCGAGCTTCCATGGCATGAGAGGAGATTCAAATTTGGGTCTCTCAAACAGTAGTCTGCCTGTCTTAACCAATGCACCACACTGGCTCTGACGGGAAGTGCTTTGAGCTGACAGATGTGACTTTCTGAGAGCCCTTGAGTTTCTCTTTCTGATCACTTGTTCCGGGGTCACGCCGGTCTGTGATCCTCACAAGTGTCAAGTCGGCTGATTCAATAACGAGACCTTTTCGATAAAAAGTTTCTAGTTTATTGAAATCATTGTATCCAACAGCTAAAAGATTGAGAGACTGAGGAACATACAGTAAGGATAATCATATAAGGTATACTTCAAAGGAATTCTTTAGGGAGGGGGTACTATGCAGGGCACATTCACACATTGATGTTACAAATCGTTCTCAGGCCGGCTGGCCTTGGGCAAGGCGCCTCTCCCCCATTGCCCAGTCTGAGAAGGCACTATTATCTCTTTCTCATGCTTCCATTTCAGAGCAAACTACATAACAAAAGACAGGAAGGGGGGAGGAGGAAGAGTAGAGCTAGCAGCATTGGCATACAGTATGGCTTTTACCCAGAATGCTTTCCCCTGAACCAAAGATGACACACAGGCTTGACCAGAGTTGAAGCAGACTTGACAGCAAGGTTCAGTTACTGCCTTTTGGTTGTCAGCCTTCTTTCCAAAGAAGCTTGAGGTGGCTTCATGGTTGCCTGTCCTCCCTTGGTTCATAACAGTCCTGTGCGGGCCAAGCTAGACGTGGCATTACCCTTGTAGCCATCACAGTGCCGATGCCACCAAATAAAAATGTTGTAAGGACAGTGCTCCTGTGGTGCTTTTTCAAATGTCAAAACAACTGCGTGGGGCGGGACTGGCCGGCAGTTTGGGCAGTTGAAAAGGTGCGGGACTGTGCTCCTGACTGAATCAGAATTCGGACCTTGTGGCATTTTCAGATGACTTTAACTTCGCTGTGGAGTCCTAATGGTGGCCTCGTGGATTCTGTTCCAACTAGTTTGACCCTGAGGCCTGTTAAGTTGAGAGAGGAGGACTGAACCCTGGTCTCCTTGGGCTTAGACTGACACTTTAATGCAGGGCTCTCCAACCCTTTTCAGCCTGTGGGTACCTTTGGAATTTCGAGTGGGGAGTGAGGAAGAGGCAGGACAGGTGAGTGGAGGATGAGAAGGGATGGGGAGGAGGCAGGGTGGGTGGGAGGACAAAGGGAATCAGCAGGGAAGAGGGGGGAAGGGCAAGCAGAGGAGGAGAAAGGACAGGGGGGAGGCAAGCCATGGAGAAGGGGGATGGGCGGAGGAAGAGGCAAACTAGCGATTTGTCTAGGGCATGGGGAGGGGGGAGGGCCGAATTTGGCACCCTCACCCTGCCGGTGCCCTAAGCCAGCCCTGGCCATAGCAGGCAGTGCCTGCCAAGTGGAGTACCTCCTTTCTCACACCTCCTGGGAAGAAGGAAGGCTTGAAGGAAGAGTGGAGCTACACACGGATTTTTTTTAATTAATTATTTATTTATTTATTTATTTATTTATTTATTTATTACTTTACATTTATATCCCGCCCTCTCCGCAAGCGGACTCAGGGCGGCTTACAATATCATAAAAACAATCAATTCCATAAAACATATAAAACCATAATTCACTTATCAATTTAAAACTATTTGCGCTGTCTCAATCCAGTCTGGCGGTATTGGGTTCTGACTATGATCGCCAGCTTCTGTAGGATGTCCGGTGGCAGCCCATTTTCAGTCAACCAGAAAAGCTTGTCTAAACAGTTCGGTCTTACAGGCCCTGCGGAACGCCGACAAATCCCGCAGGGCCCTTATAGCTTCTGGGAGGGTGTTCCAAAGTTCTGGTGCTGCCACCGAGAAAGCCCTGGATCTTGTTACGCATAGCCTGGCTTCTTTTGGGCCAGGGGCAGACAGCAGATTTTTTGTCCCTGATCGCAGTGCTCTCTGGGGGATATATGGGGAAAGGCGGTCCCGTAGATAGGCAGGTCCCTGACCATAAAGGGCTTTAAAGGTTAGTACCAACACCTTGAAGCGAACTCGGAACACAACAGGCAACCAGTGCAGCTCTCTCAGCACTGGCTGAATGTGCTCCCGTCGTAGCCCCATTAACAGCCGTGCCACAGCGTTCTGCACTAGTTGTAGTCTCCGGGTTAGCGTCAGGGGTAGCCCCATGTAGAGAGCATTACAGTGATCTATTCTTGAGGTGACCGTAGCATGGATTACCGTCGCTAGGTCGCTGCGCTCCAGGTAAGGGGCCAGCTGCCGTGCTTGTCGAAGATGGAAAAAGGCAGATCTAACAGTGGCTGCCACCTGAGCCTCCATTGTAAGGGAGGACTAAAGGAGCACGCCTAAGCTCTTGACCTTGGGGACCGGTATCAGTGTCACCCCATCAAGGGCCGGCAGCTGGATCTCTCTCCCCGGACCGCCCCGACCCAGGTAGAGAACCTCCGTCTTCGTTAAAAGCCCAGGTGGTTACCAGGCCTCCTATGAAAATGCTTTCATTTGAATGAAGGCAGCCGGTGGCAAGTTCTGCCTTACAATGGCACTGCCTACTTTCTGAAAAGCTTGGTAGGCACCCAGGGAAGTGGGTGCCATGGTGCCCACAGGCAGTGTTCCCTCTAAGCTGCGTTAGCGTGAGCTAGCTCACAGATTTTTAGCTTCCAGCTCACACATTTTTGTCTTAGCTCGGGAAGGATGACCTAGGGTTGCCAAGTCCAATTCAAGAAATATCTAGGGGTTTTGGGGGTGGAGCCAGGAAACTTTGGGGGTGGAGCCAGTAGATATTGGGGTGGAGCCAGGAACAAGGTTGTGACAAGCACAACTGAACTCCAAAGGGAGTTCCGGCCATCACATTTAAAGAGACTGCACACCTTTTAAATGCCTTCCTTCCATAGGAAATAATGAAGGATAGGGGCACCTTCTTTTGGGGCTCATAGAATTGGACCCCCCTGGTCCAATCCTTTTGAAACTTGGAGGGTGTCTTAAGGAGAGACATTGGATGCTATGCTTCAAATTTGGTGCCTCTACCAAGACACCCCCCCCCACCCCAGATATCCGCAGGTTAATTCTCCATCACATAGAGTGCTCAGCAGACATTTCTATCCTCCCACCCGCTTTCTAATGACCCTGAAACAAGGGAAGGGCCTCCAAACCACGGGATCCCCTGCCCCCTCAGTGTAGAGCAAACAGGAAACCACAGTGTACAGTTTAGGTAAACTAGGAAAATAACACTGTGAAATTGCTTTGAAGCAAATGCACATAAACACTTTATATAGCCAATTCATTGGAACTAAACAAAGGCAATCATCGAACAAAAATCAAAACGGCTCAACAGAGCTCAAAGTTCAGCTATTATTTCTCTAGTTCAGAAGAAATTATCTCAATGCTCTGATTGATTGGTAATATATCCTGCTGTCTGTAAACTCCCTTGCTGAAAGACGCAGGAAGGCCATATATTCAAATAATGTAGAGGTAGCAGTCCTCCGTCCAACAGGTGCGGCTACACAAGTCCAAGGTTCTGTTCGTGTTTCATCTGCCACTTCCACTGGCCGCCTGTATTTTTATCAGGAACCCATGCTGAGGCAACAGCTCACTTGTATAGCTTACGTTCTTCTTTGCGGGAACGGTTCTCAGTGAGAATGGAGGACTTTTGTTTGATGATTGCCTTTGTTTAGTTCCAATTAATTGACTATATAAAGTGGTAATGTGCATTTGCTTCAAAACTCGTTAATTTCACAGTGTTATTTTCCTAGTTTACCCACCTGGGAATTGGCAGCCCTGGGATGACTTCAGAGCACACTAATTCATGCAGTGGCTCACAGCTTTAATGCCAGGAGCTCACAACGTAGAATTTTTTTGCTCACAAGACTCTGCAGCTTAGAGGGAACATTGCCCACAGGGACCACAGTTTTTGGAAGATGAGGCATCCAATGTTCCCTCTAAGCTGAGCTAGCTCACAGATGATTTTATAACTGAAATTGTATATGAATCTAAAACTGGAATTTATAATTGATTATTGCACATGGTTTTATTGTATACTGTATTTACATGTTGTGAGCCGCCCTGAGCCTGCTTGCGGGGAGGGCGGGATACAAATAAAAAGTTATTATTATTATTATTACAGATGGTTAACCTCCAGCTTACACCTTTTTCGTCTTCGCTCAGGAAAAATGGCCCCAGAGCACAATAATTTATGCAGTAGCTCACAACTTTAATGCCAGTAGCTCACAAAGTTGAATTTTTGCTCACATGACTCCACAGCTTAGGGGGAACATTGGAAGCGTCATGTCCCTGCCACAAGGAGGCTACAGTCTCATACTCAAGGGGTGAGATGCGGAGTTGGGGGCAGGAGAAGTTGTGGGCTTTGGCAAAGGCATCATGGGAAAGAAAGCGGGCTTTGAAGAGAGAGGGTTTTGCATCTGTGCTTGGGAAAACACAGAGAGAAAGAGGAGCGTTAGTGGAGGGCGTGAAAGGCTAGCAGCTGGCTGCGGTTGGAGGTCACCACTGTGTGTGTTGGGATACAGTAGTAGTAAGGGGGGACAGCCACAGAAGACTTGGAGGCATGGGATTTCTGCTTCACCCAGGAGCAAACAGAAAACCAGTAAAATGATTTGAGGAGGAAGTGGTCCCTGGTCAGACAGAGGAGGCAGGTAAAGGATTTTGATGGCAGCGGACTAGGGTGTCATGCACGAGTAGTTCATAGAATCCTAGAGTTGGAAGGGACCTCCAGGGTCATCCAGTCCAACCCCCTGCGCAATGCAGGAAACTCACAAACACCTCCCCCTAAATTCACAGGATCCTCATTGCTGCCAGATGGCCATCTAGCCTCTGTTTAAAAACCTCCAAGGAAGGAGAGCCCACCACCTCCCGAGAAAGCCTGTTCCACTGAGGAATAGTTCAATAATAGAATCCTTTGTTTTGAATCAAAGTGAGCTTCTTTATTTAACTCCAGGTTGCATACAGGACATTGTCTTTGAGAAGACTGAATTATCAAGGGTTACAGGATACTATAGAGGGTATCATAAAGTTACAAACACACACCAGTGGAATCTAGGGTTCAAAGGGCAAAGCAGTAATTTCCCTCTACCTAGCAATAGCCTTCTAACACCAACCTGTGACCGAGATAAGGCTTGGAAAGGGCCTGAGATGAAACGAGGGCGTGTGGGCACTGAGACATAGCAAGCCATTTCCGCTAGATAAACATCCTTTGCCAGATGGCTTCAGGGACATGAGAAATGAGCTGTAGGCAATGGAGAATAACCAGGCCTTGACAATGCTTCAGCCATTTTAGTGGACAAATAACCATGCTTGACATAAGGTTGCCAAGTTCGACTCACAAAATATCTGGGGACTTTGGGGCTGGAGCCAGGAGACTTTGGGGATGGAGCCAGGAGCAAGGGTGTGGCAAGCAGAACTGAATTCCAAAGGGAGTTCTGGCCACCACATTGAAAGGGACCACACTCTTTTTTTAATGCCTAGCCTCCATTTGGAATAATGAAGGATAGGGGCACCTTAGTTGGGGGCTCATAGAATTGGACACACCCCCATCTAATCTTTTTGAAACTTGGGGACTATTTTGAGGAGAGTCACCAGATGCTATGCTGAAAATGTGGTGCCTCTACCTCAAAAAAACAACTCCCTTAGAGCCCCAGATACCCATGGATCAGTTCTCCATTATACCCTATGGGAATCGGCCAACAAATAGGGCACGAAGGCCTTTCCCTGATCTTGCCTCCTGGCATTCAGATGCCGACCGCTTCTGAACATCACTGTGGCTAGTAACCTCTAGTGCAGGGGTGTCAAACTCATCTGTTATGATGGCCAGATATGACGTATATGAGACCTTGTCAGGCCGGGACATGTGTATAACTATTTAAGATTAAGTAGCAGAGCTCCGTGGCACAGAGTGGTAAAGCTGCAGTACTGCAGTCGGAGCCCTCTGCTCACGACCTGAGTTCAATCCCAGCGGAAGCTGGTTCAGGTAGCCGGCTTGAGGTTGACTCAGCCTTCCATCCTTCCGAGGTCGGTCAAAGGAGTCCCCAGCTTGCTGGGCGGGGGGGGGGGGGTAAGTGTAGATGACTGGGGAAGGCAATGGCAAACCACCCTGTAAACAGTCTGCCGTGAAAACGTTGTGAAAGCAACGTCATCCCAGAGTCAAAAACGACTGGTGCATGCACAGGGGACTACCTTTACCTTTTACCAGAGATATAAACTTTATAAAGGACACAGACAAACACCATTCAAGGTTTTTTTTAAAAAAAAGTAAAACATGCTTGAAACAGTAGCACTCATTGGTCTTAAAGGTGCTTTCTTTGTATCTCTCCCGTGCGATCCAGGGAACTGGACAAAGAAAGCTCTGGCTCTTCCTTCCCTCATCAGGGAACTAGGAGGGGGGGGAGCTTCAGCCAATAGAAGGAAGAGAGGCTTGGCTCCGTTGCTCTGTTGTGCAACTGAGAGAACCTGGCAAAGCAAGCTCTCCCTCCCCCCCCTTCCTCCCCAAGGGAGGAGCCTCAACCAATGGAAAAAAACAGAGGCTTTGCTCTGTAGCTCCTGTGTGATTGAGCAAGCCTGGCAAAGCAAGCTGTGATGCAGAAGGAAGCAAGAGAGAGACAGAAGGAAGAAGAGGACAGCCAGTTGCTCGGGGGCCTGATAGGAGCCCTCTAGGGCCCTGATTCGGCCTCCGTGCCATATGTTTGGCACCCCTGCTCTAATGGACTTCTCTATAAATTCCCTTTAAAGGCCACCCACATTCATGGCCTAATCACTACATACACTGGAAATGAATTCTACATTCCATTTCCTAGCTGAATAAAGAATTACTTCCTTTTGTCCATCCTGAATCTATCACCCAACCTTTATATTGGGTGCCCCCCAAAGCTCTAGTATTATGGGCGAAGGAGAAACAGTTCTCTCCTTCCACTTTCTCTGCTTGGAGCGTAATTTTATAAAGAAGAGAGAAGGAAGAAGTTGCTATGGCTACGGCAAAAGGGTACCACCGTTTTCACTGAGGAGTCAGGGAGACAGTTGTAAACAGAGAAGAAACACGCTCGGTGACAGAAATGAACATGGGGAGTGAAGCAGAACAACCAAGCCAAAGCTTCACGCTTCTTCCAGGAACACTCTCCATGAAGCTAGTGCATGTACAAGAGGAGGACGCTGTCAAGTCGGCTGATTCAATAACGAGTCTTTGTTGAAACAAAGTAGCTAGTTTATTGATATCATAGTTCTCGACTACAGTAAGATTGAAAGACTAAAGATCATACAGTAGAATGCAATCATATAAGGTACACTTCAAAGGGATTCTTGAGGGAGGGGTACTATGCAGGGCACATTCACGCATTGATGTTACAATTTCTTTCTCAGGCCGGGTATGGCCTTGAGCGTCTCTTGGCTCCAACCTCCCCCGATGCCCAGCCTGAGAAGGCCCGATAAACTGCTTCACATATTCCCATTTCAAAGCGGTGCTACATAACAAAGGAAAGGAGGGGAGTGAGGATAGTTCAAGCTAGCAGCAATGGAATACAGCATGGCTTTACCCAGGGTGCTTTTCCCCTGAACCAAAGTTTAGGCATAGACTTGACCAGAGTTTTAAGCAGACTTGACATACTCTTGGAGCAGAGAGGAGGAGATCAGTTCTAGAAGACTTTGGTCTGCTCAGAAATGTCTTTTAGAAGGTCCCTCCTTTATTAAGGTGTCTTGCCGAATTTCTACAGCAGTAGTTGTAGATTTCCCAGGCTGTATGGCCGTGGTGAGACCTGACGTTTCACCAGCAAGTGTGACTGGCATCCTCAGAGGTATAACCCAGAAAACTGGAGTTCTCTCTGGGTCAAAGTGAGAAGAAGATGGTAGGCAGGTAATTTATATCTACTCAGGAAAGTGGGGGAGGGCTGAGTCATTATCTTGTAGGAGCTTTCCAGGCTTTTCAACTCTGGCCCCGACCTGGTGGAACTCTCTGCCTGGTGACATCCACGCTCTGAGGGACCTTATGCAGTTCCACGAACTCCAAGGCAGAGATGTTCCTCCGGGGCTTTGGTGGAGGATAGCAACGGGGTACCACCTGTATTGGAAACATGCGGAAGAGAATTGTGATCACGAGGAGTTAGTTGATGCGTCTCATTTCTTTCAAATGCTTTCTGGAAAGTATGCTGATTTATGGTGGCATTTTGCTTATGCAACTGAAATGTGTTATCTGTAAAACATAACTTGTTTTTCTGTTCTCCTTGTAACTGCTGAAGTACCAAGTGCAGGCATTCGGGAGATTGATCCCAGATTGATCAGGCTGTTTACTGTGGGCGTTGGCTCAGGGGCCAGGTGATGGGAATGACAGTGGGCGTTTTCGCACTGACCTTAATCGGCAGCGACGTCCCTCTTCACCACGCAGGATCTGCGCGGATTTCGCACCAATTGCTGCGGAGCACCCGGAAGAGCCGCAAAGTCCCTCGGCCTTTGCGGCGCAAACAGAAACCGCCAAAAACCAGTTTCCATTTGTGCCGCAAAAGCCGCGGGACTTTGCGGCTCTTCCGGGTGCTCCGCAGCAATTGGTGCGAAATCCGCGCAGATCCTGCGCGGTGAAGAGGGACGTCGCTGCCGCTTAAGGTCAGTGCGAAAACGCCCAGTGTTTAATGATAAAAGCCGGAGGTTGAAGCCCAGAATTTGGAGCTTCAACACAGATCAGGTAGCCGGATGCTGAGTTGGCCAAGAGGGGTCTCTCTCGCTGCTATCAGGGCTCGCAACAGCTGAAGGGGAGATATATACTTGCGAGGTATATGTTATTCTGTTTGCCTGTTGACTTCACCATAGCTCGATAAAGTATAACTTTTCCTTTATCTGTCGGTGTGCTCATTGCCTCCGAATCCAAAAAGAACCTCTGCCTTTGGCAGAACACCACCTTACCTGGCACTCCCTTCCCTCCCCCCACTCTGCTTTTCCTGACTGCGAGACCGTAACGCATATTGTACGATTGCTTTAGCACCATCTGATGTTATGTCTAGCTATTTTAATTGGATTTTCAATTGTACATCTGATGTTGTTAACTGCCCTGAGCTCTGAGCTAAATTATAAATCAATTTGCATCGGCAGAAGGCTCCGCCCTTCTATGTGTAGAGGAGCAGGACATGATCCTACACCCAAAAGCAGGGCTTTGTAAAGGCCCTGCTCAAGCCACCTGTGTCCTTCTGCCTTAGGTTCGGAGAGGGATACACGATCATGCTCCGGGTCTCTGGGACCAAACCGGACTTTCGTCCCCTGGAGAAGTTCATGAAGGATTCCTTCCCCAGCATAGTTCTCAAGGAGAAGCACTACTCCACCCTCCAGTACCAGCTGCCGTTCCACGACTGTTCCCTGGCCAAGATCTTTGACATCCTCTCGGCTCACCAGGGCACCTACCACATTGAAGAATACTCCATCTCCCAAACCACCCTGGATCAGGTGAGGACCGGAATCCGCCGCTGGGGCCAGGGCTGGATTAACAATTAGGCCAGGTAGGCACTGGCCTATGGGCTCCCATGCGTTTAGGGGCCCCAGGCCAGCTTCCCCCCCCCCCCCCCCCCAGTTTTCCCTCTGCTTGCAGCCCTTCCAGCCTGCACATGTAGCCTGCAACTGAGCTGCTCTTTGCCTGAGCAAAGAACTGAGCTTGCTCTTGCCTGGTATGGCTGCTGCTGGCATTGTCGCCAAATTTACCTCTCTTTACCTCTCCCCTGCAGCTTTGTCAAAGGGGCTTTGGAGAAGGGGCCTGCAGGCTGCAGCGGGGGCCATGGGTGGCAAGGCGGGCCCTCCGACGGAGATAATTTGCGAGGGAGCTCCCGGGATTTTGACTGCCTAGGGGCCTCCACAGGGTTTAATCCGGCACTGGCTGGGGCAGGAGGCCTTACTTCAAGGGTGCGGGGCCTCGGATCCTCTCTCGGTTCCCAGCTTCCTTGGAGAACCACATTTGCAAGCTTAATTTCTGGAACCACAAGTACCTTTGGGGGAATAAAAATTTTATCCCCTTCACCAGGTTCCCTGCTTACATACGGACCTGGACAGAGTTCACTTGTTAGATCTAAAACGCCGCTTCCACCTTTATGCTAGCAAAATTAACATAGGGCTGTTTTGCACATTACCGAACCTGAACCCTGGGATGGCTGCTGAAGGTCGGTTGAGTCAAGATCCAGAGATCTGCAGCCAGTTCCAGCTCTCGAGACAAGCATGCCTGCCTGCCTAGGCACTCTGACCGATTCCCCACTAGCCTTACCTCGCTCACACTCTCCTCTTCGCAGGGCTTCTGTCGGATTTCGCACAAGCTACCCCGAGGCTGCGACTCGCTCCGCCTCTTTCACGCAGCAAACAAGATCCTCTAAAAACCAGTTTCTGTTCGCCGTGCGAAAAAGGCGAAGCGAGTTGCAGCCCCGGGGCAGATAGTGTGAAATCCGGTGGAAGCCCTGCGGAGAAGAGGAGTGTGAGAGCGGGATAAGGCTAGTGGGGAATTGGTCTCTCTTGCTCCAGAGACCACCAGAGAAGTCCAGGGTTGTGACGCAGAGGCAGGCAGTGGCCGACCGCCTCTGAATGTCTCTTGCAGTCAGGCCTTGAATTCAGCAGGAGCTCACAGGAGCACAGCTCCTGAACGTTTCTGACACACCCCTCCTCCTCCCCACCTACCTACCTTGTCCATTGAATAGGAGTTGCAGCTGCATAACAATCCCTGGATTAGGAGAGCGGGCAGCCAGCCAACCACCAGGGGCTTTGCCACACCCCCAGCAGCCTTTATTAACCCCTGGAGAAGCCCACACCATCCTTTCTCCACTTCTTATGTGATTTTGGGCAATGGGTGGTTTGCTGGCCTTTTGACTGGGGGGGGGGGGGCAAGGAGAGCCCCAGGAGAGCAAGGCCTACTTTGGGTTGGCTGGATCTCTAGCCAACCCAAGCTGGCCTCGCTCACCCGGGGCTCTCCTTTCTTGCATCAGGTTGCTTTTGGATGGTGGTGGTATATGCTAATGAGTTATACTAATGAGCTCCACCAGCTATTTTTCTACAAAAGAACTCCTGCTTCCAGTGCTTTGAAAACCCCACTGGGGGTTGCCATAAGTCAGCAAGGGTGTGGGGGGGACAAGACACGTGGGGTTTTAATGTTGGGTCCAGGTTCCCTGTAGTTGCTGTGAGAAAAAGCTGTGAAAAAATAAAGGAGAACCTGTTTGGGATTGGAATGCCCCTGTTGGGGAAGCTTTCGCACACACACCCCAAGCCATTTCCCCATGCTGAAACAGTGCTGAGAGGGAGGAATTAATTCCTGTTTTTGCTGTTCCATGCAGAGTATTCTGTGCACATAGAACTGCAAAAACAGCACTGTTTCCATGCAGAAAAATGCCTAGAAGGAAGAGTGACATAGATAATCAGGGGCCTGGAGACCAAGCCTAGGGCTGCCAAACTCCCGGTCCAGGCGGGGATTCCCCTGCCTGGGAGGTTCCCAACCTGCTGGCCCTCATTGGGCCAGTGGGAGGAACCTCCCCCTGCATCGCTGGTGTGATGACGTCACCTGGAAGTGACGTCATCAAAATGGCGCACACTCAGGGCCACGCTAGGCGTTTCCGGGAAAACTCACAGACGCTCTAACCATTTGGGAGGTAAAACTCTATGGTACAATAGGTACCATAAAGTTTTAACCTCCCAAATGGCTACAGCATCCAGGAAAACCATAGTTTTCCCAGAAACGCCTAGAGCACCCCCCGCGTGCGTGCCACCATTTTGATGACATCACTTCCAGGTGGAAGTCCCACTGGGACTTGAAGAGGACTTGGCAACCCTAACCAAGCCCTATGAGGAAAGACTGTGGGACTTGGGAGGTTGAGGGGTGACATGAAGAAGAGAAGGTTGAGGAAGGGCATGGCTGCTCTCTTGAACTATTTGAAAGGCTGTCACTTAGAGGAGGGCAGGGAGCTCTTTCTGTTGGCTGCAGACAGGGCTTTTTTTGTAGCAGGAACTCCTTTGCATATTAGGCCACACACTCCTGATGCAGCCAATCCTCCTGGAGCTTACAGAAGGCTCAGTACTTACAGCCCTGTAAGCTCTTGGAGGACTGGCTGCATCAGGGGTGCGTGGCCTAATATGCAAAGGAGCTCCTGCTACAAAAAAAGCCCTACATGGGTTTAAATTATGAGAAAAAAGACAAACTCTCTCTGTGTACGAAACAGTTTCTCCGTGTAATGCAAATAATCCTCAACAATTCATGATAAATGACAATACAATACAATCATGCAGTTAGAAAACCATCCAGTGCACAACATAGCTGCTGTCTAAAAATCATAATGCTTCCTAAATAGACTCCGACGATAAAAGAACCGGTCCAATTTTGTTTAGAATATGACTTACCCTTCTTCTGGAAACCATCTATCATATTCATAAGTCCAGTAGACTTGAAGTGCCACAATTTTGCACACGGAGAGAGCTTGTCTTTTTTTCTCAGTCACCAAACCTCCATGGTTCTGCTATTTGCTGGGTTTAAATTACGGGCAGAAAAGTAACGTCTGAGTGTTAGGAGAGAGTTTTGACAGTCAGAGTTGTTCAACAGTGGGATCAGCTACCGAGGGAGATGATGAGCTCCCCATCCCTGGCAGTCTAAGCAGCAGCTGATCCTGACTTGTCAGGGTTACTTTAGGCTGATTCTGCACTGAGCAGGGGGTTGGACTAGATGGCCTCTGTGGTCCCTTCCAACTCTGATTTTGTGGCTGGAGCTCTTCTCCTGCCAAGCAACATTCAAAGCCTGTTCAAGCTCTCCTTTTTATTTTTTTAACAGACGTTCCCCACAGCTACTGCGTGTCTGTGGGAACCTGAGCTGGGTATGGTAAACTAAAACCCCGTTTTTTAAAGAAAAATTCCTGGTGTCTAGTTTGGCCCAAAGTTGAAGGGGTTTTTTAATATCTTAGGATAACAGAGCAATTCTCATCTTGCCACCCCTGCCTTTCCTTTCAAGGTGTTTGTACATTTTGCTAAGGATGAAAATGATGAAGAACATCTTTGGGGAACCCCCTCTTCAGTCTACCCAACAAACCCGAAGAATCATCGAAGAAACCCTTTCTGAGAAACTGGCACCTGCGGGGAGGGGGCAGACAACCTGCAACGTCATGCCAGAAATGCAGACTTGCAGCAACCTTTTTGAGCGTCTGTCTCTCTTTCCACGCGAGCTCCCTGAAGGGACGGGCGCAGAGAATGGACGAGGTTTGAAGCCTTGGAGGGCTCGGTTAATGGCTTGGAACAGCAGAGAGAGAGAGAGAGTTCGTATGTCAAGGCAGTTCTCCTGGTTTAGATTAAAAAATCTGCATAGTCCATTCTTTTTCATGCGGCAGTCTACTGGGAGGCCAACAGGCAGGGCAGGAAGGGCAAAGCAACCTCTCCTTGGTGCCCCACATCACTGGTGCAGAATTCCTGCCTTTGAACGTGGAGTCCCATTTAGCCCTCTTGGCTAGTTGCAGAGGGCGGCCATGTTTGTCTGCAATACAACAACTGGATCTGAGTCCAACAAGATTTGGGAGGGGGGGGGATATAAACTTTCAAGAGTCAAAGCTCCCTTCTTGAATCTGGGTTCAGAACTCTTTCCTCCACAAATGTCCTTCTTTTCATTTGTCCCCAGGGAGGGATTCTTGCCTGCTCATGTCTACACTACATTTAAACTGGTTTCAAGCTGTTTTAACTTATTGGGGGCGAGGCTGCTCGCAAGCAAGCAATGGTGGGAATTGTAGTTCCACAAAGGGCTATAGAAAAGCCCTGGCAAAAACTACATTTCCCATTGGCTCTTTGGGGGACAAAACAACCAATCCCGAAAGATTCTACAAACCCTACAAACCCTAACCAAGCCTTTCTTTGAAACTAACTCAGGTTTGTAGCACAGACAGGCCAAGGACATCCAGCAGGGGTGCCTCAGCAGGCTTTCTGTTTTGGCCTCTTGAGGATGGCTGTTTCTGCACGGATGCGAGCAAATGGACAGGAGGTGCCGTTTGCACAATATCACATTGCAGTGGAGGAGGCTCCAGAGGATGAGATTATTCCACTCCCTACTGCACTGAGTGACTTATTAGATGGGGTTTTCAAATGGCACATGCTGGTGTGTGTCTGACTCTCTAGCGCTCCGTCTGCATTGGTGGCATGCCATATGCAGATCCTGCGCTCAGCCTTGCTGTCCTCCAATCGCTGTTGCCGAACAGACACTAGCAGTCTGCAAAGCAGGGGCTGTTCTGTTGGTTCACGAGGGAAGGCATTTGGTTTGTCCCTCGCTGCTCTGAGAATCTGGCTCATGTGTTGACCCTGGTTTGCACTTAACTGACTCGATGCACTTAACTAACAATGGCGGCCTCTACAGGCAGAATACAAACATTATGACACTGAGCAAAGGAAGGCGCAAGCGAGAAAGGGGTAAAAAATCCAATTCCAAATGAGAAGATGCAGGATTTATGGCATGCTTCATACTCTAGTAGAGCCCCATGGTGCAGTACTGCAGTGCAAGCTCTGCTCACGATCTGAGTTCGATCCCTGGTGGAGGCTGGGTTTTCAGGTAGCTGGCTCAAGGTTGACTCAGCCTTCCATCCTTCCGAGGTCGGTAAAAGGAGTCCCCAGCTTACTGGGGGGAAAGTGGAGATGACTGGGGAAGGCAATGGCAAACCACCCCGTAAAAAGTCTGCCGTGAAAACGTGAAAGCAGCGTCACCCCAGAGTCAGAAACGACGTGCTTGCACAGAGGACCTTTCCTTTCATACTCTATGCTCAACCAGTTACCACAAGCCAAACACATACTTTGATCCTCAGACATTAGTCATTGGCCTCAGTAGAAATTTCAGAAGGGAGAAATGTTACTTTGGTCTTCCTTTTCCTTTACCTCTAAAATATCCCTCATTATGATGCACTGATATTTTTGAGACAATCTCTCAAAATCTCTCTTGAACGTTCAGACTTCCGGGTTTTGGTCATGGAGGATTGAGCTGCTTCTCAGTCGAGGAGCAGACCAGAGCCTCTGTTCTGGGCAGAGAAGGTGATTGCAACACCTGCTGCCTACTTATTCCAGGCAGGGAGAAGGCCAAGATATGCATATTAAGTTCTGAGGGGATTTACTTTGGCTGACAAGGGACTCCAATGGGGTTCCTTTTTGGCTTTGAAGAGTCCCCGGGGAAGGACGGCATTCAATCATCTAAAGAGGATTTCTGAGGTCATTAAGTTGACTTAAATTTGCCAAGATTCAAAGCTTCTTTGGGATTGATTAACATCTATCTTCGAAAAGAGCAGTGTGCAGAAGGATATTGGCATTGAAGGTAAAAGATCTATATCTGTCACTCTGGGACTAATATAAGACTAATTAAAAATAAAAACTAAGGTCTGGATCCAAATATATCATCTTAAATTAAGGAAGATAAAGGAAGGGGTATTACTGGGACTGGAGAATTTGGAGGAATAAGATTAAAAGAGGAAAAACAAGTTTTGCTTTGAATACCTGTGGTCGAGAGCAGACAACCCCCTCCGAAGAGAACTGCTGACTTGGGGAAGACGACACAGAAAATGGCGTCACAGAAATAACATGAGACTTCTTAACCATTGAAAACGAGACTTCGCGGCAAGAAAGGAAGGAAGTAGCCATTAAGAGAAGGGAAAACAGTAAGCCTCCCAGACCTCTCTAGGACTTTAAATCATAGAGAAGTATTGGCGGCCATTAAAAGAAGGTCAAAATTTAAAAAATTAATTAAAAGAAAACGGGACTTTAAAAAATAGTGGAGCCGGCAGATATCACTATTAAAAGGTGAAACCTATTGGATTATATGTTCAGAATCAACTTTGGTGCAGTTTTGGAGAAAAAAGGAAAAACTTTTTAAAAGGGACAGAAAAGCCGCGGATGCCATTTTTTTTTATTTAGTAGCATATGGTAACAATATCTTATACCTGCATCATTAATAACTTCTTTTTCTCTATCCCATATATTACTTTCTAACCACCCCTCCCCCCATTACTTGACCACCGCCAGTGTTATTTACTTATAATACTATTATTAAAAGGTCTCCCTTAACTAATAAAAACAAAAATTTACATTCTTCTTCCTTCCAAGACTTAATCATTATCAAAAATTGTCCAATGTCCTTTTATTTTCCACTCTTTTTCTACATATCTTCTGAACTTTTTCCACTCCATCTTAAAAACTTATAAGTCATAGTCTCTTAAAATTCTTGTTAATTTGTCCATTTCACTCCATGTCATAACTTTTACAATCCAATCCCATTTCTCTGGTATTTTTTCTTGCTTCCACAACTGCGCATATGATGTCCTAGCAGCTGAAAGCAAGTACCAAATTATAGTTCTATCTTCTTTTGGAAATTTTTCCATTTGTAATCCCAACAGAAAAGTCTCTGTAATTTTCTTAAATTCATATCCCAAGATCCTAGAAATTTCTTGTTGAATCATCTACAATACTTTTTTGCTCTTTCACAAATCCACCACATATGGTAGAAAGAACCTTCATGTTTTTTACATTTCCAACATCTGTCTGGCATCTTATTGTTCATCTTTGCCAACTTTTTAGGAGTCATATACCATCTATACATCATTTTAAAACAGTTCTCTTTAATACTATGACACGTCGAAAGCTTCATAGAGTTCTTCCACAAATATTCCCAAGTTTCCATCTGTATTTCTTTATTTACATTTATTGTCCACTTAATCATTTGAGATTTCACTACTTCATCTTCCATAGACCATTTTAAAAGTAATTTATATAGTTTTGAAATTAATTTTTCATTGTCTCCAAGCAGAACTCTTTCTATTTCTGTTTGCTCTTTTCTTATTCCTTCTGTTTTAATATCATTATCCACCAAGCTCTTTATTTGTTGCATTTGGAACCAATCATATTTATTATTCAGCTCTTCAGCAGTTTTCAATTCTATTATTTAACAAATGTCTCATTTGTGTTTGTAATATTGTAATCTCCCTCATAATCTTCTTTTTCCCTGGTCTTTTTCTCAGTTCCCCTTCTTTTTTCTTTATTTCATTCTGAATGTCCAGCATCTGTTTTTCTTTTGCCCTCTTGTCTTTATTATTCAGTGTAATCAGTATTCCTCTCATTACTGCTTTATAAGCATCCCACACCGTCTGAAATTTTGTATCTTCTTTATCTTTTATTTGGAAGAAAGCTTTAGTTTCGTTTTCTAGAGATGTCACTATTTCTTTATTCTGTAGTAAATCTTCATTCAATCTCCATCTTCTCGACTTTTTAGACAATTTTGTAATCCACATTATTGGGTTATGATCAGCCCCTATTTTAGGTAAAATCTCTATTTTCTGTGTTATAAGGCCTAAATCTTTAGTACCCCACAACATGTCAATTCTGGAAATAGTTTTATGTCTTGCTGAAAAAAAGGTATAGTCCCACACTTCAGGATTAAATTTCCTCCATATATCCTCCAAATTTCCTTGTTTGACCAGTTCAAAAAAAGACTTTGCCAATTTTCCTTCCTTATTATTTTTCCCCCCTCAAACCTATCCAGTGTGTTCTTAATTGTTCCATTAAAGTCCCCCATTATCAAAACTTGATCATATGTCACTTCATCAAATTGTTGTATAATGTCTTTAAAGAGCATCCTTTGCTCCATTTGGTGCATACAGTCCCAGTAACAACATTTTTTTGCATTTAATATTATTTCTACCGCTACAAATCTTCCATCTTTATTTTTAAACACTAATTTCGGGTCCAATTCTTGTTTAATATAAAAAGTCACTCCCCTTTTCTTCTGTTCAGCCAATGAATGAAATGCTAGTCCCAATTGCTTATTCCATAAAAAATTGTAATCCTTTTGTTTGATATGTACTTCTTGTAAACAAACTATATTACAATTTTGCTTTTTAATCCAATGAAACATTGCCTTTTTTTGTGGTGAATTTAGTCCATTTACATTCCAAGATAATAATTTGTAATCCATTATGGTGCAAATTCTTTATGTTCTTCATAAAATCCACACAGTTCCTGTGTGCTTCTAATTGTAATCCTTTTTCCTTGTAGCTCAAAGCTCAAACCTTCAGGTATTATCCATCTATACCTCATTTCATTGTCCTGTAATTTTTCTGTCAGTTTCTTATATGCTCTTCTGTCATTTATCACTTGTCTTGGCAACTCCTTCATAATTGTTACTCTGCTGTTTCCCACTACCAATGTCTTTTCAAAGTTTTTATTCATGATTTTTCCCACCATTTCTTTTGTCATATATTTTATAACTGCATCTCTTGGTAGATTATTTTTTTGGCATATAGTGAGTTCACTCTATACATATAGTCATACACGTTTCTAGTCCCTTCAGGATCTTCCTCCAAAAATTCTGCAATAATTTTTATTATATATTCTTTCAAAGCACCGGGTCCAGATGGCTTTACGGCAAAATTTTACAAAGTTCTTGTAGAGGTGTTATTACCAAAACTTCAGAAACTGATGAACATTATAAGAACAGATGGGAAAATTCCTAATACATGGAAAGAAGCAGTAATTTCGTTGATACCTAAAGAAGACGCTACAAATGTAAAAAACTATAAACCAATTTCATTACTTAACAATGACTATAAAATATATGCAAGAATTTTGGCAGAACGCCTTAAACAGCATCTGAGCAGTTTTATTAAAGAACAAGCAGGATTTCTTCCCAGAAGGCAAATTAGAGATAATATCAGAACAGTTATAGATGTTATTGAATATTATGAGAAACATCCTGAAAAAGAAGTAGCACTATTCTTTGCAGACGCAGAGAAAGCATTTGATAATGTGCATTGGGACTTTATATTTGCAGTGATTGAGAAACTGAGATTGGGAGAAGGTTTTATAAGAATGGTAAAGGCGATATATTCTGAACAACAAGCAAGGCTCTGTATCAATGCAGATTTAATGGAAAAAATGATAATAAGTAAAGGAACAAGACAAGGTTGCCCTCTATCTCCACTGATATTTATAATGACTTTAGAGGTTTTGCTAATGCAAATTCAAGATGATATAGAGATAGAGGGACTGAAAGTGAAAGGTTTTTGTTATAAGTACAGAGCATTTGCAGATGATGTAATGTTCATTAATGAAAATCTCACTCATGTAACACCATTGTTGCTTCGTAAGATACAAGAATATGGAGAATTGGCAGGTTTTTATATAAACAAAGAAAAATCGAAAATTCTGTGCAAAAATATGTTAAAGAGCAAACAGGAAGAATTACAGAGATTAACAGAGTGTGAAGTTACCTCTAAAGTAAAATATCTAGGTGTGGAAATAACAACAAAAATATTGATTTGTACAAAAATAATTATGAGAAACTGGCGTAAAATCGATGGAGATTTGATAAAATGGAATAAATTGAATTTGTCTATGCTGGGCAGAATCTCTGCAATCAAGATGAATATCTTACCGAGAATTATGTTCCTGTTTCAAACAATTCTAATAGTGAAAGATAATAAACAATTTAATAAATGGCAAAGAAAACTTTCAGAATTTGTATGGGCCGGAAAAAAACCAGGAATTAAAATGAAAATCTTGACAGATGCAGAAGAAAGAGGCGGATTTCAACTACCTAATTTAAAGTTGTATCATGATGCAGTATGCCTGGTGTGAATTAAGGAATTGATGACTAAATATAGAAAATTACTAGCATTAGAAGGTCATGGAAATGTTTTTGGATGGCATGCTTACATGTACTATGGGAAAAATAACATGGACAGCTTCTTTTCACATCATTATATAAGAAATAATTTGTTAAATACTTGGTCAAAATATAAAAGATATGGAGATGAGAGAAGACCACTTTGGATCGTACCAACAGAAGTAATAAAATTGTATTCAGACATTAAAGAAGAGACGTGCTTATCATATAAACAGTTTTTAAAAATTCAAGGAGGAAAGGTGGAATTAAAATCGGCCGAGGAAATACAGTATAAATATAATTGGTTCCAAATGCAACAAATAAAGAGTTTGCTTGAACAGGACATTAAGATATATGGAATAAGACAAGAGCAAACGGAACTGGAGAGAATGCTGTTTGGGGAGAATGAAAAGTTGATTTCAAAGACATATAAATTATTACTGAAATGGTCTATGGAGGATGAAGTAGTTAAAACACAAATGATAAAATGGGCGATAAATATAAATAAAGAAATACAGATAGAGTCATGGGAACATTTTTGGAAGAACTCTATGAAAAGATCTACATGTTATAATATTAAGGAAAATTGCTTTAAAATGTTACATAGGTGGTATATTACACCTAAGAAACTGGCAAAAATGAATAATCAGGTGTCGGATAGATGTTGGAAATGTAAAAAACAAGAAGGATCTTTCTACCATATGTGGTGGACTTGTGAAAAGGCAAAACAATTTTGGCAAATGATTCAGCAAGAGATTTCAAAAATTTTGGGCACCAGATATTTTGTTGTTGGGATTACAAATGGAAACATTTTTGAAACAAGATAGAATGATAATTTGGTATATGCTTTCCGCTGCACAAACATTATATGCGCAGATGTGGAAACGACAAAATACCAGAAGTGTGGGAATGGATTTTGAAAGTTATGCATTGAGTGAAATGGACAAGCTTACAAGAATCTTAAAAGAACAAAATCTAGAGAAGTTCAAAAATGAATGGGCAAAGTTCCAAAAGTATGTTGAAAAACAATGGAATGTTAAAGGATATTTGGCGATTTTTGACAATGGTTAATATCTAAAGAAACTTTATATGGATTATAGTAAAAAAGCGAGATTATTGGAATATATCTTTTTCGTTCTTTTTGATAATGATTTAAGGACTACTATGAAGATGGACTATAATTATAATCTATGTTGTTTGGGTTTTTTGATGTTTTTTCTATGAAGTAAGATTCTTTAGTAGATAAAATTTTACCTTTTTAACAAATTAAATAAAATACACTGCCGGGGGTCACCAAAAGGGGGGAGGGATGGAGAAAATGTAATGTATATGTATTAATTTTTAATAACAAATGATAATGTGTAATTACAATTACAATATATTACAGTATAATAAATTGGTTTAAACATAACCCTTGAACGTTCCACACCATTGTGAGGCAGCATCTAATACCTGAATCTTTGCTTCTTGGTCTTACGTCATCTGTGAATCCTAATCAAGCTTTTGTGGACTGTTACCATCATTATCCTAGAGAAATTTTTTAACGAAAGTTGCACCAAGCAAAATGTCTTTAAGTTCTCACGTTTGCTCTCACAACAGTTCTGTGACAGAATCTCATTTTTGAGTCCCATGGCTGGGTTGGAATCTGTGTGTCTCAGAAATTGTCACATGTTCAGAGATCTGGACGTGAACAGAGAGCCACGCCCGTTTAGCATTGGGGCTGAGGCCTAAGCAGATTTGACCTCCAACCATACACAATCTAGGGTGGACACAGATGTAACATTTCTGGAGCAGTGGTGCTATTTTGAAAGCGCCCTCGCAACAGTCCACCTAAAGGTATTTTGTTCTCTCCAAGGCTGAGTTCTGGGGTGGAGAAAAAAAAGTTTTGGGAAGTCTGCAGTAGAAGTGGGTGGTGCAGTGCCCTGATTGGCTGGCACAACCCTGCTGTCAAGACCCTGGCAGTTTGGATGGAGGAGGAGTACCGGCACCGCCAGTTGCACCCCCCACATGCCCACCAGGCTCCTATTTTCACAATACGTCAAGACCCTTGCAGTTCAATGATTACATACAGTCCACTTCAGGCATAGCTGTTTATTGGTACATGGCAGTCCAAAGCAGGACGGACTTTGCGAAAACTGACGTGGTGGGCTTTTGCCCTTCTCTTATAGCCCTGGCCCCAAACTTACATTTTCAAAGGAAAGCGGGAAGCAGCAGTCCCTCCCCCCAAAGTCTTTCAAAGGCCCCTTTGCAAGTGTGCATATAATCTACTAAGAGTGACCTTGGTAACTCTTGAGACCAGGCAGAAAGGAATGTGGTAACTGTTGCATAGAGATAGGAGCAAGGCAAAGCAGAGACGCAGGAAAGTGAAAGTACTTCAGAGAACAGACAACGGAAAAAGACAACATGGCAAGAGTCATCTTGACACCCGCCCGCTTGATTCCCTGGGGCAGTTTTGCACTTAAAAAGAAAAACTGCCCTTGAAGAAGAAGATGAAGATATTGGATTTATATCCCGCCCTCCACTCCGAAGAGTCTCAGAGCGGCTCACAATCTCCTTTCCCTTCCTCCCCCACAAAAGACACCCTGTGAGGTGGGTGGGGCTGAGAGGGCTCTCACAGCAGCTGCCCTTTCAAGGACAACCTCTGCCAGAGCTATGGCTGACCCAAGGCCATTCCAGCAGGTGCAAGTGGAGGAGTGGGGAATCAAACCCGGTTCTCCCAGATAAGAGTCCGCACACTTAACCACTACACCAAACTGGCTCTCCTTAAAAGAAAAGCAACAGTACAATCAACGAAAAGGCACAATGGACAAATGTAAGTATGCTCCTTTTTAGAAGTCAAATGGAAGGATGGTCTGCCTGTATACAGGTGGTGGTGGTTTAAGACTGAGGGCTGAACCTGGTTTCAGTTTGTCATTACCAGGGCTTTTTTTTCTTTGTCAAAAAAGCCCAGCAGGAATTCATTAACATATTAGGCCACACCCCCTAATGCTAGCGTATCAACTCATTAGCATATTAGGCCACACACTCATTCGCATATTAGGCCATGCCAGCTGGGATAATCAAGTGCAAGTGGAACTGGTGGCGCTGGCCTTCACCCCCCCACCCCCAATTGCCACCCCTCCCTCCCTCCCTCCATGC
This sequence comes from Heteronotia binoei, assembly GCF_032191835.1. Taxonomy (NCBI): domain Eukaryota; kingdom Metazoa; phylum Chordata; class Lepidosauria; order Squamata; family Gekkonidae; genus Heteronotia; species Heteronotia binoei. Next base: position 87,322 of record NW_026800084.1, read on the forward strand.
GGAAGCTGCAGCTGCTCCCACCGGACCTCCCACCTACCCCATCAGCAGTCCTCCAGAAGACAATGCCCACCACTCAAGCTCCACAGAAAGAAAGAAAGCTTGTCTTGTTTCTTAAGCTCGTTTGTCTTTGCATTTTAAAATTAACCTCTGAATTTATCCACTGGCTCAAAAGAACACCTCCTCTCCAGGTCTGTGCAGATACGGCACATGCTACGTTCCCAGTGTGAGAGGGTTTGCCCCTTCACTTCAATGGAGGGTGTGGCTCTGTACGCAGAACCCAAATCTACCTCCTGTATTCAGTCTATGTGAAGTGCAGGAACTGCACAGTTGCTCCCCCCGTTCTCAAGTCTTAACTTAACAGATACCTCTTCTCTCTGTTTTCTGTAACATCTTCAAATTTCCCATTCCTTAAAGAATGAGAGGAAGGAAGAAAGGGGGACTAAGGAAGGAGGGGGAAGAAAGGAAGGAGGAACTTGTTTTACCATCACTAGAAGGCCCCGGGAAGCTCCTGTGCAGTGCTGCCCACTCCCTCTTCCCTCACTGGCTGCATCGCCTCTCTCCTCTCTTCAGTGACATGTCTGTCTTTCTTGTATTTTCTGAATTGGGGTTTGGGTTAAAATGCAGAATGATAATTTTAAAAACACAATTGTGTTGTTGTTGTTGTTTTTAAAAATGCAGCCATGTTTAATAATCATCTGTCCACCTTCTGCTGCAAAACTGAAGGATGGCGTGGATGCATGTGCCTGTCAGTCTTGTCTCCCGCAGTAGAAAAGAGCAGGAGTCCTGGGGCACCTTCAAGATTGACACCATTTGTGGCAGGGTTGGAGCGTTGGTGAGTCACTGCTCTGAAGACGTCTCTAAACAAGTGAGCAATGACTCCCCACAGCTCCTCCCCTGCCACGAATGGTGTTAGCCTTGAAGGTGCTGCTGGACTCTTGCTCTTTTCTCCTGCTAAAAAAGGTCAAGGTAGTCCCCTGTGCAAGCACCAGTCGTTTCCGACTCTGGGGTGACTCTGGGCATCATGACGTTTCCACAGCAGACTGTTTACGGGGTGGTTTGCCATTGCCTTCCCCAGTCATCTACACTTCACCCCGCAGCAAGCTGGGGACTCCTTTTACTGACCACAGAAGGCTGAGTCAACCTTGAGCCAGCGACCTGAACCCAGCTTCCACCGGGATCGAACGCAGGTTGTGAGCAGAGAGCTCGGACTGCAGCACTGCAGCTTTACCACTCTGCACCACGAGGCTCCTGTGACAAAACGACTAACGTGACTACCCGTCTTGATCAGTCTCCTGGGGACTTTGCACATATTCATCATCGGGAGTAACAACTTCCCTCCAGTTGCCCCTGCCCATCTCTTGGGGCAGCTGCTGGCAATATGCACAACAGCCACGGTCTCAGCGCCGCGTTCATGCCTAGTGACCACCACTGCATTGAGAGCACAGTCAAGCAGAACGGAAAGGGACAGTGCGGTGTAGCCCCAAGCTGTGTTTGGGCTGTTTGTGAGTAATCTTTATTTCCTATTGCATGGCAGCTTTCACTTGGAAGAGAGAGAAATGACGTCTCCCCAGGGACCTTTTCTTGCAGGGTCTAATTTACTCTGCTTCAGGGAAAGGGCAAAGATGCTGGACTGCTGGGAATCCACCGGCCCTCTAGCCCCTTACGATCTTGTCAGGCCCTTGTTCTCGGGGTTCTTTTTGCTAACTTGAGAACTAGAAGCTTGTGTTTCTTTTGAAAAAAGCCCACAGGAAAAAAGCTCACAGAAAAAAACCCCACGGTCATAAATGCTCACAGGAAAAAAGTCCACGTGGAAAAATGCCCACACAAAAAATGCCCATGTGGAAATAAGCTCACATGGAAAAACCCACATGGAAAAATACCATGTAAAGTACCATAGATATTTATAATTGTGGATAAGCATTCACCTCCATTTACGAGAATGAACAAGTATTACCTATATTTCATATTGTTATTCTAAGATTAAAATATGTCATATTTCATGTCGTTATTTCCATGTGGGCTTTTTTCCTGTGAGCATTTATGACCGTGGGGTTTTTCCTGTGGGCTTTTTTCTGGTTACCGTTGTTTTTAAAAGTGCAATCTCTCAAGCCTGCCAGTGTGGTGTAGCAGTTAAGAGCAGCGCACTCGAGTCTCGGATTCCTCACTCCTCCGTCACGTGACACCTGCTGGGTGACCTTGGGCCAGTCACTGTTCTTTCAGAACTCTCTCTGCCCCACCTACCTCACAAGGAGCCTGTTGTGGGGAGAAGAAGAAAAGGCGATCGTAAGATCCTTAAAGAGGGGGAAACCCTGACCTGGATTGACCAGCCTAGCCCAATCTGATCAGCTATCGGAAGCTAAGAGAGTCGCAACGCAGAGGCAGGCAGTGGTAAACCGCTTCTGAAGAAGAAGAAGATATTGGATCTTCTTCGTGGTCTCTGTGCAGTCCCACACATGGGTTTTCCTGCTGGAACGAACCCGACCTCGGAGAATTCAAAGCTAGCCTTAAGCGTTATTTTTGGCGCGCACTTCCTCCCGCCCTGGGGAGCAGGCATCCACTGCGCATGCCTGGAGCGGGGGGAAGGCGCTCCACCCACCAGTTTCTTTCCGACCGCCGCCCGGGATAGTCCTTCCTCGTTGCGTCTCCTCTCAACTAGCCTCCTCAACCGCCTTTTCCTCCGCTACCGCTAACGTTCTTTCTTCGTTTTTCTGCTCCGTTTACTTCTGTCTGGTATAGTAAAAAAAAAAAAAAAGAGTTCTTTATATATCCTCCTTTTCCCTTTATCTCTCCCCTTTTCCTCCTTCCCCCCCCTTCCCCCCGGGCGTATGGAAGGAAAAGAAGTTAAAATCACTTTTAAAAAGTGCATCCGTTGTGGGACTAAGATCCCCTCCTCAGACGGCCACGCTTTGTGCTTGATTTGCCTGGGCGAAACCCACAGGACTGACGCTTGTGCTCACTGTGCCCAGTTCGGCAAACAAGCTAGAAAGAACCGCGCCGCTAGATTGAACAGTCACCTATTGACGAAATCTCTGCGTCCGGCTATGTCGCAATCTTCTGATCCTCAGAAGTCACCACCTTCCCTCACACCTCAGAGGGTCGGTACGGTCCAGGCAGCTTCTGTGGCTCTGACTCCCAGGAAGCTTAAGCCCTCAAAACACCCGAAGAAACACCACGATTCCAAGAAAAAAACATGGTGAATCGATGGGAAAAGAGAAATCTTCTTCGCCACACCAGACGGCTTCGGCTTCGGATGCGAAAGCCGCCTTAGCGGTCTCTTCACTCCGAGTGCTCACGGCTCCAACGCCGCCTCCAGTCCTGACTCCGGTGGATGCTATCGAATCCGAGGTCATCCGGATTGGCTCTCGTTCGCCTTCGATACAGGAATTCCTGCCGGAGGAGCTTTTGGCAAAGGAACCTACTCAGCCATCTTCACAGCTTCTACAACAACAGCAACAGCTTCTACAACAGCAGCAACTGCAAAAACAGCTCGACCTTGATTCCTTCCGGGACGTTACTGTCCCTCGTACCTACAAGGACGCTATGGTGTCTCCCCTCCGCTTCGACTCCCCACGCCACCGAGACCACGCACCCGATAGGCGTCACGGAAGATCACTCTCTAGGGACAGACATCTTGCGTCCCCTATCAACAGGGACAGAATGAAGCACCGGTACCATACGTCCCCATACCGGGAGAAGAACACACGATACCGTGAGCGATCCTTCAGTAGAGACGAAGGGAGTAGGTACCATAGCAGATCACGCTCTCCATCCCGATGCTCCTACCCGCGCTATACACCGTCAAGATCCCCTTCTATAGAATCTTACCGCACACGTAGGCACCGTGAACCACGGTACCAGGATGTGGGACATCGTGAACGGTACCACGACCGGTATCAACGACATGACTCGACCAGGTACCAACAACAGGACCCAGCACGGTACCAGCAGCAGAAGGACTTGGGCCGGTACCAACCACAGGATTCAGCACGGTACCAACAACAGCAAAGCCCGGCACGGTACCAACAACAGCAAAGTCCAGCACGGTACCAACAGCAGCAAAGTCCAGCACGGTACCAACAACAGCAAAGTCCAGCACGGTACCAACGCCACCTGTCTTCCCGCTCTGAACATGCGGTATCGCCTTGCCATCGGGTTCCAGTCTCTCCTACGCCGTCAACGTCTAAGCAACCCAGCCAGCAAACTAAACTACCTTTGCCACCGGATCCAGAGGATCCACGGGACGAGGACCAGTCGGACCTGGAAGCTTCGGACTCTTCACAGTCCTTATCTCAGCCGGCCTCACCAGCCTCCGACATAGTCAAGCCTGCAGATCTCTCTCCCTCAGAAGGGGCCAAGTCCTATTTAGACCTCATAACCGACATGGCCACAGCATTGAACATAAAGTTGACCACCGACCTTCCTAGGGTTACCGATGTCGTCCACGATCTGATCAATGCAGACCTACCTGCTACCTCATCATTGCCCATGCTTCCGGTCCACCTGGAGGCACTAAAGGAGGCTTGGGACAAGCCAGCCTCTATACCACCAACGTCCAAACGTGTTGAGTCACTGTACAAAATACACGCTCCAGAGTCGAAATTTTTATTTAATCATCCGGCACCTAACTCTATGATTGTGCATTCGTCGTCAAAAACTAAGCAAACACGCCACCCTGTACCACCAGAGAAAGAGGGGCGTAAATTGGATACACTAGGGAGAAAGCTCTATTCGATCTCCACAGCATCAGCAAAGATTAATAACTACATGGCTCACTTTGCGGCATATGCTCACAATATTGCAGCACAACTCACCACTCTGGTGCCATCGCTACCTGAAACATCACAACGACAAGCCACCAAGCTGCTAAGAGAGCTCAATCGCCTTAGCAAACAGCAAATCAACACTGTTCGCCACTCAGTCGGATGCACATCAAGATCGATGGCGACCGCAATCGCTCTTAGGAGACACGCCTGGCTTCGCTCGTCCTCCCTACAACAGGACATTAAGTACAAAATAGAAGATCTCCCATTTGATGGGCAGGGCCTATTTAATGCCACCACGGATGACATCCTTACCACCGTGGATGACAGTAGGAAAAGAGCGAAGCGACTGGGGGTAACCCAACAGCAACCTCAAGGCAACAGGCAGAGACCTTGGAAAACCCCCTTTTACAAGCGCACTAGATCTCCAAAGCAATCTGATTACTGGAGAAGGAGGGCACCCCCTGCAAAGCAGCCCTTTCAGCAACGTCAAAGACCGCAAGCTCCAAAAAAGACCACTCCTCCAAACAAGCAGTCTCTTTGACTTCACCCCCTCCACTCCCAGACTCCTTCCCTTCCTACCGACGTGGCAGTCCATAACAACGGACTCTTGGGTACTGCAAATTGTAAAGAAGGGTTACTTCATAGAGTTCACTTCACAACCAAAGAACTCGCACTTTCTTGTAACCCCCCCCCCCCTCACAGGCTCTACAAGACGAAATCGACATCCTTCTGGCCAAACAGGCCATAGAGCCAATCCCCCCCCAGTACCATCGCACGGGGTTCTACTCCAGGTATTTTCTGGTACCGAAGAGAGACGGGGGCCAGCGCCCAATCCTGGACTTACGCAGACTGAACAAATATATACGTCCCACAAAATTCCGCATGATTACCCTACAGTCCACACTGCCACTCATTCCCAAGGACGCGTGGATGGCGCTGATAGACCTGCAGGACGCGTACTTCCACATTACCATCAACAGCTGCCACAGAAGATTCCTGAGGTTCGCCATAGGGAATGCCCACTACCAATTCCGGGCACTGCCCTTCGGCCTCTCAACCGCCCCAAGGGTCTTCACAAAATGTATGGCAGTGGTAGCAGCGTTCCTCCGTCAGCGGGGCATAGCCCTTTACCCCTATATAGACGATTGGCTGATGGTGGGAACCTCGGAAGAGCAGCTCAGGGAGCACATCCAAATAACCCTTCACCTCCTCGCTACTCTGGGGTTGCAGGTCAACCAGCAAAAGTCTCAACTCTCCCCCTCGCAGACAATACAATTCATCGGGGCATATCTATCCACCACAGACCACATGGCATACTTACCCATAGACAGGGTTACGAATATCCAAACCCTGGCCAACAATATAATTTCCCATCCGACACAAACAGCTCTCGTGTTTCAGCGCATGCTGGGTCTGATGGCAGCTACAACCGCCGTTCTCTCGTATGCTCGGCTCCACATGCGGCCTCTACAACTGTGGTTTGTCAGAACCTTCCACCCACAGAGGCAATCACAACGGACACTGCTTTCAGTTCCCAACCACATTCTGCCGTCCCTACAGTGGTGGACAAGCCAGCACAATCTTCTACAAGGAATGCCATTCCTGAAACAATCACCTTCAACTGTTGTCACCACAGATGCGTCGAGGTGGGGGTGGGGAGCTCACCTCGATTCTCTGATGGTCCAAGGTCAGTGGACAGTGAACGAAAAACTCCTGCATATCAACTGTCTCGAGCTCCTTGCTGTTCACAGGTCACTGAAATCCTTCCTGCCATCTCTGCACGGTCGCCACATACAAATAACATCGGACAATGTGGCGACTGTGTTTTATATCAATCGGCAAGGAGGGACTGCGTCCTCCCGTCTCTGCAAGATGGCACTACGCTTGTGGCATTGGAGCATCGCTCACAAAATCCATCTGACTGCAGTGCACCTACCAGGGGTGCAGAATACGAAAGCAGATACTCTGAGCAGGATGACAGTAAACGATCACGAATGGTCAATCAACAGGAAGTATCTCCTCCCTGTCTTCACTATGTTTGGTGCTCCAACCATAGATGTCTTTGCGTCCCCGGACAACGCTCAATGCGACATCTTCTACATGAGAGGCCCCCCCATCCTCCCTGTCACCAGGGGATGCGTTCCTACAAACGTGGAACGGCCCACTTCATTTCCTTTTCCCACCGATTCCGCTCATAACAAGGACAATTCAGAAGTTGCAGTTGGACCACACGGACTGTATCTTGATCACTCCTTGGTGGCCGCGCCAGGTGTGGTTCACCACTCTGCTCCTCCTATCGAACAAGACTTATCACTGCTTCCCGCAGGTACAGGATCTTCTGTCACAACAGAAGGGCAGGGTCCTACACCACAATCCTTCAGTCCTCAAATTAACAGCTTGGAGGATCAGTTTTTAGGTTTTCCTGACGACGTCAGACACATCCTTTTAAACGCCAGGAAGCCTTCTACTAGGAAATCCTACATAGCTAAATGGAAACGCTTTACTCAATATGCCATGCGCAATAATTTCCACCCTGCGTCCTCCTCCATCTCGCAGATCCTTACTTATACCGTCTCTCTCTCGGAATCTGGTCTCACTTACTCCTCACTTAAGGTGCATCTGGCAGCCATCTCTGCCTTCCACCAGAGCATCGAGGGCCGCACAGTATTCGCACATCCTGTTACAAAATCTTTCTTGAAGGGAATCCTCCATCTTAAACCTCCGACTAGGCAACTCTGCCCTACATGGAGTCTATCTGTCGTGCTCAGTCAATTGATGAAGCCGCCCTTCGAACCGATGGCGTCTATCCCCTTGCACCTTTTATCGTGGAAAACAGCCCTGCTAGTTGCACTCACCTCAGCTAAAAGGGCCAGTGACATTTGCGCGTTTCGATCTGATCCACCCTACACTGTCTTTCATCACGACAGAGTGGTCCTGAGGCCGGACCCAAATTTCTTACCTAAAGTGGTGTCACCCTTCCACCTCCAAAGTGTAACCACTTTGCCATCCTTTTTCCAACACCCCTCGGATTCGGGACAGAAATCCCTCCATAACCTCGACGTGCGTCGAGCCCTTGCCTTCTATTTGGACAGGACTGCTGCATTCCGCAAAGATACCGCATTGTTTGTTTCCTACGGAACCCACAAGAAGGGGCAAAAACTCTCTATACAGAGACTGTCTAAATGGCTGGTTGAGGCTATATCACTTTGTTACAAGTTAGCTAAACAACCAGTTTCCAGAACCTCTAAGGGGACATTCTACTAGGGCACTAGCCACATCCTCCGCCTTTGCGAGGGGCATACCTGTTGAAGACATCTGTGCAGCAGCAGTATGGTCTTCATCGTCCACCTTCGCCACGCATTATGCCATGGACATTCATGCAAGGCGAGATTCTTCCTTCGGGCAAGCCGTACTCCGCTCCATCTTCAACTGAGCTGCCATGCTCTCCAATGGTGAGTGGGAGTACCTTTACTGATCTGTTATGTATAACCTAACTTCTGAAATTTCTCTTTCAGAAACAGCACCCACCTCCGTGCAGAAACAGCAACCACCTCCGTGCAGGTTAGCTCATCAGTCACCCATGTGTGGGACTGCACAGAGACCACGAAGAAGATAAACAGGTTGCTTACCTGTAACTTATGATCTTCGAGTGGTCATCTGTGCAGTCACACACGCCCACCCATCCGTCCCCGCTGCTGTTTCTGCGATTCTACATCCCTTAGACTCTATTGCACTTAACAGCGGCTGGAAAGAAACTGGTGGGTGGAGCGCCTTCCCCCCGCTCCAGGCATGCGCAGTGGATGCCTGCTCCCCAGGGCGGGAGGAAGTGCGTGCCAAAAATAACGCTTAAGGCTAGCTTTGAATTCTCCGAGGTCGGGTTCGTTCCAGCGGGAAAACCCATGTGTGTGACTGCACAGATGACCACTCGAAGATCATAAGTTACAGGTAAGCAACCTGTTTATTTCTAACCCGCCCTCCACTCCGAAGAGTCTCAGAGCGGCTCACAATCTCCTTTACCTTCCTCCCCCACAACAGACACCCTGTGAGGTAGATGAAGAGATTGGATTTATATCCCGCCCTCCACTCCGAAGAGTCTCAGAGTGGCTCACAATCTCCTTTACCTTCCTCCCCCACAACAGACACCCTGTGAGGTAGATGAAGAGATTGGATTTATATTCTGCCCTCCACTCCGAAGAGTCTCAGAGCGGCTCACAATCTCCTTTACCTTCCTCCCCCACAACAGACACCCTGTGAGGTAGTTGAAGAGATTGGATTTATATTCTGCCCTCCACTCCGAAGAGTCTCAGAGCAGCTCACAATCTCCTTTACCTTCCTCCCCCACAACAGACACCCTGTGAGGTAGATGAAGATATTGAATTTATATCCTGCCCTGCACTCCGAAGAGTCTCAGAGCGGCTCACAATCTCCTTTACCTTCCTCCCCCATAACAGACACCCTGTGAGGTGGGTGGGGCTGAGAGAGCTCTCCCAGAAGCTGCCCTTTCAAGGACAGAGTCTCAGAGGGGCTCACAATCTCCTATATCTTCTCCCCCCACAACAGATACCCTGTGAGGTGGGTGGGGCTAAGAGGACTCTCACAGCAGCTGCCCTTTCAAAGACAACCTCTGCCAGTGCTATGGCTGACCCAAGGCCATTCTAGCAGGTGCAAATGGAGGAGTGTAAGAGAACCTGCTCCAACATTGAGGTGCGGAAAGAAAGATTTAGGAGACAACAGAAATTCCGGGAGACGTCTGGTTAAAGAAAAGGTGCGCACAAAGGTTGAGAGGGAATCTGTAGTCTTAGAAAACT